>NW_011337363.1:6232-39851 GCF_000735185.1 Notothenia coriiceps
CTCCTCTCCTCCTACCTCCTCCTCCTTTTTCTCTCTTTTCCTACAATCCTCTCTTGCCCCCCCCTCTCCTTTCACAAATCTGTAAACAACCGCCAAAAGGCAGGAGCCCCAACTGACACTCCAGTCAGCAGCCTCTCACCAACGCCTCGGTATACGCACACACACACATTAGCATATATGCCATGGAGAACCTCACTCACACACATGTATGGCTACTGTAGAAGGGCCTACAAAGGCTCTGCCAGTGTGGTGGAGTGTGTGGGTGTGGTGTGTGTGTGGTGTGTGTGTGGTGGGTGTGTGTGTGTGTGTGTGTGTGGTGTGTGTGTGTGTGTGTGTGTGGTTGTGTGTGTGTGTGTGCTGTGTGGTGTGTGTGTGTGTGTGTGTGTGTGTGTGTGTGTGTGTGTGTGTATTAGGTTGTGACTTGCAGTGTACCATCTCCTCCCCCTTCTCGGTTTTTTCGCCATATATCTCGTGAAAAGACTGGAAATCTGCTGTTTCCTGTGTCTCTGTATATGCTCACTCCCTCAGTCTCCCTGGTCTTTAAATGGAAAAAGAACAAACTGTCCTATTCTCGAGTTTAAAGCAGAGTGGGAAAGAGGAGCGCAGAGAGAGAACACTCCAAATTTTGTTCAGCCACTAAAGTTTATGGAACCCATATACCTTGTAATATATGTAGCCAATTCTGTTTGGTTAAAACCCAATTATATCAACGTTACTCACCCGACCTGTAGTTTTGTGACCGCATTAATTTGAGGTTTGCTTATATACGTTATATCCGAAGAGAAAGTGGAAACTAAGCTTTCTGTCTGTAATGAATTCAAATTATAGAGCTGATATAAGCTAAGGTTTTCAAGCATTGCTCTTATTGTAAACCAGTCGTGTTAGAAGAAAACTTGAAGAACTGAAATGTAGTTGTCCCGAGTTCATTAGCCTATTACAGCACATTTCCATCAAATAGAGAGCAATTCAAAATGATTTGATTGGTTCTTGCTACCAGGACAAAGAGAAATGGTTATCCCTTTGTTATTCTCTTTTGTTTACATTTAAATCACTGAATCGGCCTTTAAAATAAGTCACATTTTAAAGATGTGAAGTGGTTTCAGGTTTGGTCCAAGAGCCATTGTGTGGATGCTATGGATTTTACTTTAAGTGTCTTTAAATATTACTGAAATGTCTCTTGTTTTCTAAGTTGAAGAAGCAAGGTGACTTTTCTTGTAAACAAACTATATTTTTAGATTCAGTCATTTATCTACAAAGTAGCTACAACTCATTTTTATGTTAAGGCCTAATAAATGTATAAATGTATAAATAAATACTAGGAAAATGGAAAATAAGCTCAAGGACATATGTGAAGGAGTATTCATAAAGACTGAAGCGATGATATATCTAACTTCAGTTACACAAGGCTACATAATTATTCAACCGTGGATATTCTGTACCTGGGTCAGCCTCGTCGCATTAAATGTTGCTACAAAGAATTAGTTTGGACATCATTACCTACTTTCCTTAGGTGAAGGCCCAGTTTACACTATGCTAAAGGAAAAAGGAATTCAAATGTTCACTTAGCATTAAGAAAGCTCTACCGGCCTTTATCATGGCTGCCACTTACATCTTTACCATCCTTTCACTCAGTTAAAAAAACATTATGCCACTGAAGCATATGTTTGCTATCATTCTTCTTCTTCACTGCCTTAACTGACACATATCCTGGCATAGCAATGGCACCAACTGTCAATCAGTGGAATAGCTTGAAACCAGTTGGTGAAAATGCGTATGATGTCGTACACGTCCTTGTGCACCTGCAGGGAAACAAACAAACTGAGGACCCACTTGTAAAAACATTGGGCTTCTACAGGGTCAAACACTCCACAGGATCCATTTAACCTGTTACAGAAGTGCTGATTGTGTTGCCCTGCAGGTCAGATAGAGAAGTGGCTCCAACTGCTGAATGTTAATGTGAGGATCACGTTCGAGCATTCCCTAAAGCTCCTCCTAACATCGTGCTCTTTTTCTAGATGACTAAATATACTTTTTCTTTCTTAATTGGAGCCAATGAATACAATTACATATGACATCTGTAAATAACTGAGTGTGTCCATGATATTTGGAAGCTCATTATATCATCTCGCAGTGTGTTTATGGTACAGTGAAGGCACAGTGGATGGCTAGTGTTAAGTGTTTCCACAGACAGCCGAGTGGAAATAATGTGTAGGGGTTTATTGGGTGGGGTATGTTGGCCGGCTAGAGTGGAGCTTAGCAGTAATGTGATTTTGAAGGTGAGGTGGATTTAGTGTGAGAGTGAGAGGAATTGGTGTGTAGAATATATTCAATGTTTAAACATGTATAATTCATTTAACTTTTCCTAACATCTCTGCCCTTGCCCACTTTCTCTCTCTCAGGGTACATCCCCAGCTACCTCGAAAAGGATGAGCCGTGTGTGGTTTGTGGTGACAAGGCCACAGGCTACCACTACCGCTGCATTACCTGCGAGGGCTGCAAGGTACACACGCACACGCACACACACACACACACCAAACGTTTCTGACACAGCAGGTTCATAACCCTCATATCTGTCAGAAAACCTGATATGAGGCCTCTGAGGTCAGATGCTTCTACTAACTCATATCTAACACACACTCAGGCACACACACTCTGAAGCAGTCTCTTCAAAGTAAACACACAGCAAGGTCAAAGACACATTGTGTACAGCCACGGAAAGATGATACATACACATATTTATATAAACCTGCCAGTCTGTCTCATCAGCTCTCACCTCTTCCAGTTGTCTTCCTCGCTGTCACTCAGGCTCTGTTCCTGTGTGTTTCCAATGGCATGTTATATCTGAAGGCCTTGAATGTGATAGTGAGCATTGATGTAGTTGACGTATGATTGATTGGATGACATCTTAAAATAAAGTATATTTAAACACATCAGATTCATGCGTCAATCGTAGCACCCGATCATGTTAAGATATCCTGAAAATGTGATAACGCCAGCATTTAATTGCAATTTGAAAACACTTGATCGCACCTATAATAAAACCCAATAATAGCAATTGTAAAGTCAAAACATTTCCTGATTGAAAACATTATTTCGATAATTCATGAAAATGTCAGTGACCGTAATATCTTACAGTTGGATCAACACTGTTGATATATGATTAGCTTTGTGTTACACATCCGCCTTTAATTAATTACATTTTATAACATTTCATTTATTATTATTTATATTTTGTTGTATTTATTCAGTGTCTTCCTTTGTTTACCTGAGTGATATCTGTTAATTATTTTGTTGTACTTTATTATCATACGCCTTTGTTTAAAGTTTTAATAATGTTATTATTATAATTTCATTTTACAGTATAATGTAATTATATTGAAAGGTTTGCTTGTTTTATCGAGTAAAGTGTATGAGTTCACGATATAATTCATGTAAGCCGACTGAACTAAAGGCTATTATTATTATGTATATTTAAAGTACACAACATATAAAGTGGAGACGTTTAGACTTCTTAACTCAAAACCACCAGAGGATTATGAATAGGGATCCTTTCATGGATTTTCTATTTGTAAAGACGGGGCCTGTCCAAAAGTATCACCGCTTTAAATGTAAATCTAATTCCTGGGTACTTGGATTTATTTCCTGATAGACCAAAGTTAGCCTCACCTTACATTGAGAAGTAGACAGTAAAAATGTCACTCAGGACATTTTATTACATCACTGGTCAGGTTATTACATTATTGGGTTTTATTACATTATTGGGTTTTATTACATTATTGGTCTGGTTAAGTGCACATTTATTATATTTTCAAGTTTTACTGCATTTTCAGGAAAAATATTACATGATTGGCTGATACAAGGCCTAATTCATGAATTTAAAATGTCCAGCTACGGTTTGTTTGATTCCTACGCTGTTGCCTTCCAGCAACTACAAGGCTCAGTTAACATTTACACAAATTGCCTCATTTGCTAGCAAGTCAGGTACAGAACAAATTCCATTAAAGATCTTTTTCTGAATGTGTTTTATCACACAGCAAAAGCAGCATTGTTAATTAAAATGTGTTGGCCAGCTTGTTATTCACACTGCAACAAACAGCAATATGTGGTAGAGACAACGTTTTTATATATAGCCTCACACTTGTCCTTTCAACGACTTTGTAAGTGGCTCTCTCCCTCAATCTTCATTAAATGCCGCTGCCCCTCGCTGTGTGTCTGCAGGGCTTCTTCCGTAGGACCATTCAGAAGAACCTCCACCCCAGCTACTCCTGTAAGTACGATGGCTGCTGCATCATCGACAAGATCACCCGCAACCAGTGTCAGCTTTGCCGCTTCAAGAAGTGCATTGCAGTGGGCATGGCCATGGACTGTGAGTGCTATGCATTTATACACACAAACACACACACACACACACAAACTCACTCACACAGAAAAGAGTGATTACAATGTATAAATACACGCTAGATAGAATATAAACGTTCTCTGTTCCAACTCTATAATGCATTATAAACCAGTGCATTATAATTAACCCATACCACTGTATAATCACAGTTCATAATGCTTTTTGCAATACTTATAAGCATTATAAACATTTTATAAGGCCAAGTATCACAGTGTCAGTGTGAGACCAGCAGTTATGAAGTCTTACCATACTTGACCTTTGATTAGTTATTACAAAATGTTATTGTTGACAAGACTTATGAACACTTGTGTGTGTTTATAACTATAGTATACAGTTTACAGTAAGCGCATTCATTCTGTTAACACTTTCTATGACACCCATGTCTATGATGTAATTAATGTTTGGATTTCATAATATGCATTACAGACATGGGAGTAGTATAAAATGTTACCGTAAATTGTTAATTAATCTGAAAGTACACATTTCAGATTGTGTTTTAAAACTGTTGCTTTTTTTTAAAGAAGGGAGTGGTGCAGAAGGGATGCAGGGGACATAAAGATGTGAGGACTGTATATAGAAGCGTTGTGTAGAACCTTATATAGAATCTGCATCTCTAGACGATGTGCAGACGTTAGGCAACACGCAAACTAATTACATACCTCTTCTATGCTTTCTTCCTCTCTTCCTTTGCTCTTTCTTCCTTTCCCTCTTTCCCCTCCGGGCCTTCTCCTCCATCTCCCCTCATCTCTTCGCAGTGGTGCTGGATGACTCAAAGCGGGTGGCTAAACGGCGTCTGATTGAAGAGAACAGGGAGCGACGCAAGAAGGAGGAAATGGTGAAAACCCTCCAAAACCGTCCAGAGCCCACTGACAGCGAGTGGGAGGTGATCCACCTGGTGACGGAGGCCCACCGGCACACCAACGCTCAGGGCGCACAGTGGAAACAGAAGCGCAAATTCCTGGTAAGAGGAAAAAAACTGCCAATTAAAGCACTATTTACTAGTTATTTTATTATCAGAACAGCATTGTTTACCAACTAAAACGTTCCACTTTCTGTACGGTTACAAGGTGCCGTAGCAGCAAGTTTACGGAATTTAATCAAGTTAACTTCTCACAAAATGTTTAATCATCTATTTCAGATTTTAAATGATAATTGTGGTTAATTTCAATTTGGCTCTTATTTTTATAGCTATGGCCATATTTGACCACCTTGCGCTTACCAATTTAATGCTGACAGACAAAGATTTTAGATAAGTTGTAAAACTGATACAAAACTATGCCCTGTTTTTGTGTTTGCCCCCTGTTGTTTTACCTTTCTCCTTTGAAAGCCAACTGGTTGTCTCACCCCTCCTGTTTCTTGCCCTGTCTGAGAACTAATTTCAACCCTATGGAAAAGCTGTAAACAAAATCTACAGATCAGAGGATGAAGCTGTGTTTATTAAAACAGTGGTAACAAGCACTCAGGACTTGTTGACTCTGTTTAAGTGCAAAAACACTCTAACAGCTGCCACAGGGGTGATTCCACACTGTAAACGATGTAGTGCTGCTTTAGTGTTTGTACTTCAATGTTCCTGTTTGTAACCCCTTCAGAACCTCGCAACGGGCGAGTTACACAATATCCTCACACAAACAAACATTCTCAGTCACAAATGACAAGGTTTCATTTGATCTCGGTGAGCTGCAGCTCTTCTTTTTTTAAACAAAGCTGACTGTCATAGTAGCTCTTTCTGACTTCTATAGCTCTGTATTCCCAGCTCTGTGTTTATTGCTCTCTTCTCTGCAGCGTTTTGGGGGTTTATTCATCTTAATCCTTCTGGGCTCTTAACCATCCTTAATTCCCTTCATAGTTTTCTTTCACATGCTGTATTGAGTCTTTTTTACTTTAATCCCCTTACCAACTTCACTTTATTGTTTTCTCTCTCACTGTGTCTACCCTTACTTTCCCCTCTATTCATGCCCGTCTGTTTTCTGTGGGCTTCCTCCTTATCACAGCCAGAGTAAATCCTCAGTTATGAGCGCAGGGTTGTTGGCTGTCAGGGTTTCTCTCTGAGCCTCCCTGCTGCGCTGGTGCTCACATTCATCCTGGACAGCCCTGCCTGGTATCATTCACAGACTCAGGCGCTGACCTCATGTTCTGGCCCAGGATTATCTGGGGTGCTTACCCAGTTTTAAACACTCATTACAAATTTCATAGCAGCATTGGACCTGAGCTCAAGGTGAAATCAATGGGCTTCCTTTTTTTTATATCCACCCGGGGATGTGTAGGTGGGTGTAAGATTGGAGAAATGAGGGGGTTTCCTTTGGAGAGGGGTTTATAGCATGTGTACAAGCAAGTACCGGGAAGGAAGTTGCTAGGCAACTAGAAGGAAGTGGTCTGGAGTGGTGGGAAGGGGGCCAGACGGGAAAAATGTAGGTGAGGAGGTTTGAAGCTTCAAGCTGAGGAAAGAAATGTGAGGATTTCCTTAAAAGAAAGGCACATTTGAAATTGGTGTTAAAAGTTAGACTTTTTCCATCCTCCACTTCATGAATCAATCTATAATATAAGTTAGATTAAGAAATATATGTATTTTAACCCTTTAAAGCATGTCTCTAGAGCAGGGCTTTAAAAAAAACTGGATTTAAAAGACAGTCATCCATGCTTCTGTGACATACAGTATATCTTCGCCCTGAGCTCGGCTCATCGAAAAGGATAAACTGCTCTATTTTACACTGGCTTCACCCACTAACGGGGCTCTGGAGGGTACAGCTGCTGAACCCTGAACATCTCAATGTACATGCTAAGCCAACCGGGATGAGCTTTGTTAGTCCTGTGGGGACGGCAGCTTTAAAACGGAAGAAGCGACACACACACTGTACTTATAGCTCACAAATGACGACTCCAATGAAGCGCTGATTACATTAAGTTCTGCATCAATATACGCAAAACACTGCATAAAGAAGAGGAAGCGGCAAAACTCCAATCACAGACAAAGTACCCAGGATTTGTTAAATTCATTGAATGTATTCAATTTAAGTGCTAACCGACCATGTACACCTAATGACTAATACACCTACTCACCAACAATTTAGCGCATCATATTGGCACTTAAATAATGATATGTTGGTACTCAAGCGCAATTTTCACTCCTGCAAGACAACATTAAACACTCTTCCCATATGTGTCTTATTTAACTGGGCCCCCATATCTGCAAGAACACATTGGTCTGAGTTACGGTTTCATAATGTTCTCTCTCTTACGCTCAGAATCACATTTCTAAAAGAACGCTTTTACAAGACATTAATCTACATTATATGTGTAGGACTAGTCATGATTATTGATTACCATTTGTACATTCAAAAGGGGAAAATGTTAACATACAAACAAATGGGTTTGCATGTTTATTCTCGAATAAGAGGCAGTGTCTGCAAACTGACAAAACATGCAAAACAAATGATTTGATTTTATCCATGTGAAGTAAATAGAGCTTTTCGAAAGTGTTCTTTAAACAATTACTAAGATATACATGCTCATAGTAATGATTAAGTATGAAGGCAAATTGATATTTACTACTATGAACTCCTTACTCGTATGTAACTCTCCAACTGCTATCTTGCTAGCAAAGGTCAGACTACATTTATGCTCCAAGTCTTTTATTTAGTTTTCCAAGCCAAGAGAAGCATAAACTCTCTTTGGCAGCCTTTCAAATCACACATCTTTTTCTTCAATAAACTCATGAACTTTATCTCAAGCCGCTTGCTGTTGGTCTCAGCAACATTAGATAAATGAGACGGCTCTATTGGCTAGCGTAAAATGTTCTACTCAGCTATTCCCAAACTAAATGAAACAATCAGATGTTCTTGTGTGATTCAGTGCACGGAGGACATATGGTTTGAATTGAATCCAGACATTCAGAATGTCCTGTTCAAAGATATCGGCATTTTTCAACAACAAACTTGCAGTTCTGCAGTCATAATCTTATCATCTTGTCACGCAGTGCAAATTTCTGTACAGTGTGTTCGAACATATTATTACCAGATGATAACTATATTTCCGTGAAGATTGACCCAAGGTTAGGATGTCTATATTTGATTGGAATTCAAGTGTCCTTACAGTGGACAAAAGGTGAGTTTAGACGCCGGAAACCTCATTGACATGTTTGGATCAACAACTCAAAACCCAGGATATTTTCATCTTTCTGAAATGTAAACGCTCAAGGCATTATACCTAGCTTTATCATTATAAAATATATCTTCATCACATATTATATTATTATATTTTTATGTCATAAAAAATGAACCATGTAGTTCATAGCAAAGTGATGAAACCATCTGAGCCTGATAAAAAGATCATGTATCTTCCCTGGCTCCACTGGAACCATCTTTCTCACACTGATCTATCTGATATAAGGGCAACAGTTGAATCTCAGCAAATACTATAACAGACATACAATTAAAAAGCTCCCCGCCTTTCTCCTCCCACTTTAGCATGCGCCAACTCCCAGTCTCTACCGGGGTTCATGTTAGTCCAAATATCATGTGCCTCTTCTGGGTAATTTAGAAAATGATTTCCCTTTTCCATACGTGACATAAAAACAGTTTCTTTAGGAATGTTGAGCCCACATTGAGCTTTATGATATCTCCAACATCGTTTAGGCTCCAGACTAACCAGTCTGTACAGCAGGAAACACGTAATCCCTCTCCAGCTCTGCGGGTACAGCCAAGTGTTTTCCCTGGATGCCACCCAGATGGCCACGTAGTAAATAAACATACATAAACAGTTGCAAGAACATCTCCTTAGTCCATGAGAAAGCACATACAGTATGAAAATGTGAAGACCACTCACAAACCCAAATATATGCCTGTGCACGGAATCATCACACACATTTCTGTGATCACTTGAGCTCCAACAACACGTGTAGTATTAAGATTAGTTTTCTTATTAAATTGCTTTCATAGATGACGGATGGTTAAACAGTCTTTTCATTAAAAGTGGGAAAGCTATCTTGAATTTTAAGTATTAAGTATACAAATTACCAAGAAGCACATAACTCTCTTGGTTTAAGCCTTCAGGCTTTATTGTGTTTTCATCCTCTGAGATTTTGTTACATATGTTTTGACTGCAGTGCGGTGTTATATGATGTTTTTGTTTATCATAGAACAAGATCAATCATTCAGTATCTGACCATGCAGATAGTGTTGGTTTTATTTGGCCAAACCTCTCTGAGATTTCTGCTGCCACGCCATGGAATTGAAGTCAATGGCATTTTTTGGGTATTTTAAAATGTAATTTAAATCACCCAGAATCTCTCCCCCTTTAGTATAGGTAATCTGACATATAGACCTGACTGTGTCTTTGAAACTAGGGCTGCAGCTAATGACTATTTTCTTTATTGAATATTCTGCCGATTATTTTCTAGATTAATCGATCAATGGTCTATAGAATGTCTTTTTTGTCAGTCCAAAGCAGAAGATATTAACTTTATTAAGGTATTGAATAGAGGAAGTAGGAAGCCTCCTTATTCGAGATGATGACAATATCATTTGTTGTCATTATTACCTGAAAAACCTCTGTGGATTCATTTATCAATGCAGCGCCAATAGAGATTATATACAACTAAAGTTCATTTTGTGGATTAAACAGGAGTAAGTAGGTTCCATTATTTTGTAGTCTCATTTATCTCAAAACGTAGACAAATAAAATGAAAACTGTCTTCCTGGCTTAATATCACTGTAGATAGCTTAAGTCAGAAAATATGTTGCTCTAAACAAGTTTAAAGAGACCCTAAAACAGTTGGAGGTGAAGACTCCATGTTATTCTGCCATCAGTGTGAGTAGTGTCTGGTGAGTCTTGCGGTGTGTTTTCAGCTCTGAACCTCAGCTGCTCTCTCCAGAGAACCATCCCCTCAGCACTGAAATGAAAAATGCCACTGACCTCACCGAGTGAAACAATGCTTTTTTTTGGCTCTCGCACAACGACTTGCAGCCCATCAAAGTTTATACTACTATTATTTAGATTTTCCATCATTTCTCAGCTGCACAGCTAAATGTGCACTGATTCCCTCTGGATGGTGATTGATGGGTCATTGTGTGAGGTTATTATTTCTATAGTTTTATCTCAGCCCGGCCTCAATTAATGACTTCGGCCTTGACACGCGGTTTATTCAGTGGCGCGTGAAACAATATCTTTCATAGTCACAACCTCCATTAACACAACTCTGTAAACATATGTATCACTGATCTGCAGTTCCCCACAGCAGTCCTCCTGTAAGTAAGCGCTGTCTGCCGGGTGACATGTCCCATTCCTCTCTCTGAGCACAATCTTCCGTCCTTATCTGGTAAATTGGTTTTAATTTGTCTCCCCAAGGCAAGCGAGCACTTTGTAGAAAGGATCAAAAGGCTATAAAAACCTTTCAAAGTGTGTTGTTTTTGCCGCTATATTTTTCTCTAAGCCCTACACCAATCTTATTGATTCTTCTGTAATCCTATTTTAGTCTTCTGTGCTCTTTAATTCTGAAAACACACCCATTCTCCACAATGAAGCTTGTAATGTACTCTATTGTCCTGTCGTAGGGATCTGTGCTTAATTCACTAAGCTCAAATTTGCTCTTTTCTCCTAGTCTATTCAAACAAAACGACATATTCTGTATCTACCTCATTTTGAATGACTCCAAAACCAACTTTGAAAACTATTACTTAACTTACTTCCTTACTCCCTGTGTCGCTCAGCCCCAGGTCTGTTGGTTTCTACTCAAGACGCGCATCTTTAAAAAGGTGTCTTGAATAGGTTTTTTGCATTTTAATTGAAATAAAAAGACAGCCTGAAATAGTCTGAAACTGGTCAATATCTGTATGGAAATTGTGCATTTCTTGGGGATTATTTTCAGCAGTGGATTAATACACATTTTGGGGTCTAGTAAGTATTTTGAGGCATACAAAACTTCAGTAATGTGCTTTCATCGCCCATTACAACAGTGTGGCTCATTCATGTGTTTGAATAGGTTTTGCGAAACAATGGAAGAAAAATATAAAGTCATAACATCTTTATTAATCGGTTATTTTGTCTTTAGTTGTGAGTCACTCCACCTTTTGATGTGTCTGTTTTGTTCATGTTTAATGAAGTTCAACTGGGCTTTAACCCTCTTTTTATGTTTATGTTCCCTTATAGCCAGAGAAAATCGGCCAGTCCCCGGTTACTCCCACGTCAGACGGAGACAAGGTGGACCTGGAGGCCTTCAGCGAGTTCACCAAGATCATCACTCCTGCCATCACCCGTGTCGTCGACTTTGCCAAAAAATTGCCCATGTTCTCTGACGTAAGTAATGGTGAACGGTGTAAAGGGCGAGAGAGGGAGTCTGACACATGCAAAGAAAGATAACACACAGAAGACAAACCAGTGAGTGTGTTAGTGGAGGGGATGTGTGATTTAGGAGGTCAATTAGTCTTGCAGTTATTCTATTTTAGGAGGACACCAACAGTAGGTTCCAGAGATACAGACACTATGAACAACTTATCAGTAAGCTGTGGAAAAAGACTAATGTTCTCTGGAGTAAGGGTCAAAAAGATTTCACACATGCAATTCTTTCAGAAATCTTTGCCTGTTAAAACTTGAGCCCCAGAATGACCATTTGTATATCATTAGCTCACCGTGTGTTACCTGAAATGCTTGAATACAATTGTATTTTTAGTGGAATGCCTCAACAGGGAAGAAGGATTCCAAAAATGTCGAACATTCTTGATGAATAAAAGTAGCTTGGACTTCATTACACTTGACGGGTTATGTTTGAACACAGAGTTTTAGAATGAATTGTGCTTTTCCTAAGGCCCCCATTTACTTAATTTCATCAAGACTCCTCTCAGGGTTTTTTAAAGTGTATCATTCACCACAAAGGCATGAGATTAGGGGGTGAGCAATGACTATCTGACATAAGAAATTAACATTTTTCGCAGCGTATTCCCCTATTTAAAAAAGAAAGCAGGGATAAATATGCAGATCACTTACATGCATTTACACTTTTTTGACTTGAAAAACA
This sequence comes from Notothenia coriiceps, assembly GCF_000735185.1. Lineage (NCBI taxonomy): Eukaryota > Metazoa > Chordata > Actinopteri > Perciformes > Nototheniidae > Notothenia > Notothenia coriiceps. The sequence goes on from NW_011337363.1 coordinate 18,640, forward strand.
CAGCCAGCAGTTCTGCTCCTGTTGGCCCCGCCTTGATTAGCAGCGTGTAATCATGTTTCTTGTCTCTGCCGCTGGTAATGAGACCTTAGATTGGATAATTATCAGGGAGGCTGAGTTATTGTTTGGTGGGACGGCTGTGTGTGTCAGAAAGAAAGTAAACCAGTGTGTGAGGCACAGTTGTAACTGTAATCCATTACTGCTTTTGAGAACATAGATCTGTGATGGTTTTGAAAGAAGAGATCGTCGCTTTTTTAATCAGCATATTTTAAAGTCTTTCAGATTACCCTATTATATCAAATGTTTATATTATGATGGACGCTACTATTCAAATGAGAGCGTAAAATATAATACATTTCTCCCCACTGCTGCTGGATAATCTATTCATTTTAGAGATGGAGAAACTAAACAGGTGCAGATAAGGATGCAGTAATAATATTCCAGACATTGGAGCACATAATCTGTCGCGTTCAATATGCTATCTATTCTTCACAATATAATAGATTACATTATGAAAGGATCTGATGAAGGAGGTTGAGGGAGAGGACCTTTTTAGCTTCCATGAGATCTGTTCATGCCACTACAGTAAATTACAGATAAAAATGCGCAGAAACACAGCTGCTGAAAATTAAGCGTGCCCTCCAGGTACACATTTACAAGACAAATCAGACAATTAATGGCAATTAATCTGCTCAGCAGTCGAGATCAGTGAAATAAGAAACAAGCTTGCATTAAGGTGAGATTTAATTCAGCGCAGCAGTCTTTAGATTTAATCAAATGGGTTTCAACTCAGAGATTCTAATATCCATGTAAATCAGGGTGTATTAGTCATAATCTGTGTTCATCAGGGGAAAAACATATCTGATACTTTTCAATACATCTTCCCGTTCCTCCCATCTGTGCCTTCCTCACTTATTTTTCTCCCTCTATCTAAAGTATTTCCTGCTCCATGCAGCAGTTTATCTCAGTCACAATGCTTCTCATCCATCTTAAGTGAAGTCAAGTGTAGTAAATGAATGAGAAATTAAAAAAATGTGTTGTTTTGTTTTCCCTCTCCATTTGTGCAAGGCATTATTCTTGTCTTTTCATCCCCAGAGGGATTGTGTGTGTGCTTCAGTGTGTTATCATTCAACTTTGTTTTGTTGTAATCCAGGAAATCTTTTTTTTGTGGAAAGTAATAAAGGGCAGCGTGAAACGCCTCTAATGAAATCCTTTGTTCACTTCCACAACATAGTGACAACACTCGCGGCAGACTGGGCTCTGGTTTCAGACAGAGGGTGAAAAGAGGTGCTGCAGCACAGGCAGTATGAGAAAAATAGAGAGCTTGTTAAACCTGGCGCATGGAGACATGTCACAGTTGAGGCACTTAATGCAAATACGAACCTGAAAATGAACTTAATAAGACCCTGAAACCCCTACTCTAAAATGAATGAGAAAACTGCACCCACATTAACTGTTACTGTATGTAACATTTTCTTTTTGTTGAAATCATCCACCAATATCTCTGTAATTATGGTGGATAATTCCATGGTTTTCACAGCCTCAAAATGCTAAAATGTGTCCAATATGCAAATTCTTAAGAGATATGAATAACCTTGCATTAAATGTTCAATTTTCCCCCAGCTACCGTGTGAAGACCAGATCATCCTGTTGAAGGGCTGCTGCATGGAGATCATGTCGCTGCGAGCCGCCATCCGCTACGACCCCGAGAGTGAGACGCTGACGCTGAGTGGGGAGATGGCCGTGAAGCGGGAGCAGCTGAAGAACGGCGGGCTGGGCGTGGTGTCGGACGCCATCTTCGATCTGGGCAAGAGCCTGGCGCAGTTCAACCTCGACGACACAGAGGTGGCGCTGCTACAGGCCGTGCTGCTCATGAGCTCAGGTTGACTACTTCTCTAAAACTTAACGCTGCATGGCTGTGACTCTCCTCTCTGCTTATAATACTCTGGGAGTTTGAGCCTAACGTAATGTAAATGTAAACTCTCAGTCTTCTGTGCCCTTGGAGACACAATTCAATGACTGTCCATATTCATTACCCGCTGCCTTACACCGCATATATCGTAACCTTTTGTGAATCCAAATGTAATTATGGCCTGATAATTAAAGTCCCACATACATATTCAGTGTTGAAAGGAGGAAATCCAAAATCTCCTCCTAAATTTCATTAAAAAAAACTCTTGATTAGTTCACTATCAAAACAGAGACTTTTTAGAGTTTTGGAACTCATGTCACATAATGTGCTCAGGGTTTTTGAAATAATAGAATGCAAATAAAGACAGGATATGTATTATGGTGGCCTCTCGCAAAAGAAACAATGTAACAATTCCAAGGGTAGCCCCGCGTTATTAGAAAGTAAGAATTAATATGATTCCAAGGTACCAAGCCCCTAATCGAGGCATTACAGTACACCAAGTATTTCCCAATGGAAATTGTCCATAAAAACAAATGAAAGTAGTCATATTTCCTTATAAAATGATGACATTTAGTCAGCATTCATTTGTTGATTTCTTATACACTAATTTTCACTCTCTCCCTCTCTCCTTTTTTCTCTTTTCTCCTTGTTCTTAAATGATCCACTCACCTCTCTTCCTCCCTCCCCACCATATCTTCCTATCCCCAGATCGCTCTGGCCTGACCTGCATGGACAAGATCGAGAAGTGCCAGGAGACCTACCTGCTGGCGTTTGAGCACTACATCAACTACCGCAAGCACAACATTCCTCACTTCTGGCCGAAGCTCCTAATGAAGGTGACCGACCTGCGGATGATCGGGGCGTGCCACGCCAGCCGCTTCCTTCACATGAAGGTGGAGTGTCCCAATGAACTCTTCCCCCCGCTCTTCCTGGAGGTCTTCGAGGACCAGGAGGTGTGAAACACAATTCCCACCATGCAAAGAGTGGAAGTGGAAGAGTGGAAGTTGGGGCAAATTGGGAGATGGAAGGGCCATCGTTTTTACAGGGAAAGGAAGAGTCCTCTCGGCAGAAATCTGCATTCCTCCGACATTGCATTTACAGATGTGGTTTAAAAACTGGAACCAACCAATACACAAACAACACACCAGCAACAGGAGAGTCGAGCAAACAGAGGATTTTTGTTTTTCGACAGCCCTCTCCTCCACCTAATTCTCCTCCTTTTACCTACCCCTGTTTCAAAATCCGTGTGGGGGCCCTTCTGTCTGAGCATGATGTCTTATTTAGTAAGAGTTGTATCCATTTGCCAAGACACTTGCACACGCACACACACACACACACACATGCACATACACACACAGCCACAGCCTGTTCCACCTCAGTTATTCAGAGCAGCGCTCTTTTCGGGGGTCCGTTCCCCCTCTCGTGTTCTTTTTTTTAACGGTCACCGATTTACACACCTTTTAAAGCCCATGTTTCCAGCTGCCATGCTGGCCAGCACCTCTCAGTATTATTTCTGAATAAGTGTTAAGTCAGTAATTCAGAAAATATGGACAACGGTGACATTGATATTGATGCTCACAGTCATGCAGGCACATGCAATCAGCAAACACTGCACAGTGAAATGTCAGCGGATGCTTTAAGCATTACTTTGGTGTGAAATGGCTGCTGTATAGCAGAGCTACCAGACTTAGTCTTTTTATCGATTCCTCAACTCAATCTGAGCCGTTACAGCTGTTTCTGGGTATCTTATTCGATCCCAGTGATACCGGTGCTATATTTATAAAAGGCTACTCCAGTTTTATGAAATTGTGTTGTCTGCCTTTGAAAAGTAATGTGCAGAACATGGCTCCATATCTACCTTCATTTTTTGTCATTGGACCGGCTCCTGTGACATACACACACACACACATTTACACACATTTGAGCAGATTTGCCTTGTCATTGCCCGAGCTGCTTGTGTTAGTGCCCTACTGGCTTTTTAATGAAAGTTAAACCCTTCTCTCTCCAAGGAGTTACTGCATTGAAATAAAGAAAGGAAGAAAAAAGAAAGAAAGGATGTGAGAGGAGGGAGGAGAAGAAGTGGAGAGAGGAATCCAGATTTAATTGCTGGACTGTAGAGTCAGAGCCAGGGTCACGAGTAATTCTCCCACACACAGCCTCCAAGGAGGTTTTCAATAGCAGCAACTACCAGCGAGGCAGCAAAGCTCAACACACACACACACACACACACACACACACACACACACACACACACACACACACACATCCTCAGTTCTATCACTTGGTTGAAATGAAATACCATTGAAGACAGGAGGGCCAGCCATCCCCCCGGATGGTTCTACCAACTCCAGGGAATGGTACCCATTACATTCGGGTTATCTCTTTTCGTTATATGGGACCAAATGTCGTCTTTTGAAATTTGGATTTACCCCGTTTCTGTCGGAACAGAAGCCGACTCATAGGAGCGACGAAGGACACTGTAGATGTGCAGCCCAGCTGACACCCATTTGCGCAAGTAGCAAGAGGATAGATAACAGAGTACCTAGAACCCGCATCGGCCACGCCCGTTGAATTAGCATGCAGAGAAAGGGCTGTTTGCTTCTGCATTATGGCTATCTTCCATAGTACACTCATGATGGCTGTCCTTGGACCTTGATAAATATTTTCTCTGAAATAAGCTTTCTTTGATGCATGAACAGTGCATTAGACGTGAAAAGGTAGAATGTTCTAAACCGAAATGAAGCTTCTTAAACTCAAAAGCTCTTTTAGTCTCATGCACTTTACCAATGCTCCCCACCATAACGGTAATATCTCACGGCAATTATATCCATGGCAAATATCATAGTGTACTAGCCAAAGGACCATTCACCAATGTTGATTGATTAGATAAAAGCCCACTCTGTTCATTCCAATTCTGGGGCCATGCCAAATCTAACTGGGTTTACCACTCATACAAGAAGAGAATGAAAGAAAAGAGAGACTAAGAAAATCTATTTTATACTCAACGCCAAACAGTACTTCATACTTGGCACTTGTACAGGATGGCTAATCTGCACCCCTCGGGATTACCCAAGCAGAGCAACATGTGGCAGGGATCATGGGTAATCGTCACAAATAGCCATGCCTCACTGCTTCGACGTCTAGAGCAACGCTGGGAGGCGAGAGGAACTGGAACGCCACCTTTGGGCAAAATTGTGGAGCCTGGTCTGACTCCCAGAAGAATCCCCTTCACAAGCATTATCCTCACTTTTAGAGATCCATCCCATGCCCTGCCTTACCCTAATCTAGCCTATGTCCTTTCTGGAGCCTAGCTTTGACTAAATTGCACCCCCACCAACATTATAACAGGCCCCACCTAGCCTGGCTGGTGGGAGCTTTTGCACTACTGCAGCGTCCCCCTACTCATCAAAACAACACCTCTTGTTGGATTCCCTATTTGCGCCCCTCACCAAAACTCCCGTCATTTAGGGTGCGTTTGGTGCGGGACACTCCTTACGAAGGTGAGTTTTGGTGGCTCTGTGTAACAGAGGCTGGCCGTTGAAGTGGGCTCAGTCCCAAACCTGACCCGTTGTCAGTATTAGACCCTCAGCACATGACCCTCACCCTTAAATCATCCCAACTGGGGGCGTAAAGAGATCCCTGCGCAGGAGGGCTGTGCACAGTAGCACTTATTAATTCTCCTTGTAGTATCCATTTCCCCGATTATCCTTCCTATAGAGTCAGCCCAGTGACATTTCAAATTCAGAGCCCTCCCTTCAATCATCCTCTCTCCCCCTCTCCTCTTCACGAAGCACCCTAGCTATCCTACCCACCCACAGCCGAGTGGGATGCGCCCAGTTTGGCCCAGAAACATTGACACCAAACGGGATCCAGGCCTCTTCGTTGTGAGACAAGGCTGGCCATATCTGCCCTTTAGTGTGGCGCCACCGAATGAATGTGAAAGGCAAAGCTGCAGCGATGGGAACGAGAGACTTGAACGCGAGATTGTGCGGATGCGAGAGAAGAAATCGTCAGACAGGAAACACAAAGCTGAGGGTCCCGACCCTCACTGCCATCATTGACATGGGTGACAGAGGGTGATGTGGTCGGACGATGCTAACAAACACTCGGAAGAAGAGGAGACGGCAGTGTTGGAATATGTAGCGTCTCCCCTTTCAGTTCCCACAACGACCACATATGAGCCCCTGCTCCCATGCCAGCTGACAACCCCAAATGTCCCCCTCAGCTCCCTCCAAAAGGATAACCCCCACCTGTCATGTAGTGAGGATCAGAACGTGATCGCTCATTCCAGAGATGCAGGTTTGGAATTCCGACACATCTTTGTAAAAGAACTGAAAAAGAGAACCCTATTGATGTCCTTTGTTCTCGTGAGCTGACTGGATATGTGTGTGTGACAGTAGGGGTTATAATGCTGCTTTACCTTCTGAGTCTGATTTAGATTAAGAAAAAAAGATATATGAAATGATTATAAATCCACAAAACACAATGAAAAGAGATGACTTTTTAAAAAAAAAAGACTCCTGAACAAAATTATTGGAGAATTTTTCCTTTTATCATTGTTTTCTTATTTTTCTGTTTGTTTTTTGACGCTTAAACGGCTCTGTGTAAAAAAGGTAAAAAAAAACAGCTCTAGTCACTTTTTGACCATGCGTGCAGTGTAACATAGAAAATATTTCACTTCTTTTTCACATCTATACTTTGTGTTGATAAGCCAACTGATCTATTTGTCTGTGTGTCTGTCCAGTTGTCCGTCCACTTTTATCAGGAGGAATTTACAAGCAACAAAACAGGAATTTCTTTTTTATATTTTTCTTTTTTTATGAAATACAACTTTGGAGAAAAAAAACACAAACAGGAAAAATAATGCAACAGAAAATGAAAATACAAAAAAAAAAAAAACAATCTTGTCGTACCTCACACAACACAAAACTCAAAGGAACTTGGGAGGAGTCATATTTTGCAGGCACATGTGAAAGTTCAGAGATGCATATATAGATTTAAAAAAAATGTATATGTTAAGATAATGTGTGCTTGTGTGTACGCATCAGTATAAGTTACAAAATGACTCTTCCCTCAAGCTTTTGTGCTCTACCTTATATGGTTGTGAGACGTTAGATACCATCAGCTAACGTGTAGTTCTCCAACTTAAAAAGGCACAGTCTTTAGACGGTAAACTTAAAAATGTGAATAGCCCAGAGACTGAGGGACTAAGACTTTTGTAATGGCTGAGAGTTTTATGGTATTGAATGTAGCTGACAGGAAGGGGCTGGACCTGAGCCCGGCACCCACAACCCAACTTCCACACACCAGCAGAAACTATATTGGTGTCACATAGACGTTACCAACCTACAACAAAACTGAGAATATATATTGCCCATCTGCAAGGTGCAATACTATGTTGTGTATTTTTGTATGTTTTCTCTTTTTGATTTTATTTGTGTTTTTATTTACATTTTATTGTTGGCCATAACCAAGGATGTAAATACAAAAACATACAACACTCGAGATTTATTGCAACAAAGTACATTTAACCTCTCCATCCCGCTCCAATGTAAGAGGGGGGGGGGAAAGCAAAGTAATGTGTAATGCTTCATACGTTATTGTGTGTGTGTGTCTGTGTGTGTGCACTCTCTCACATGTGCATGCTGGTCCATATTCAGAAGTGCCCCGTGACATTAATCATGAACCCTGTGCCTCCTGTTGTTTGCAAAGAGATAGATTCATACCCCTCATATTCTCACAATGACACCACACACCACACATGAATGCCTATAGTTATGTGTGTATGTGTGTGTGTTCACCTATGGTATCAGTTCTTCCAAACTCTTGATGTGAGTGTTGCCAGCAGCCACAGTGGCCAAAGGTCTGCAGGGCAGTGAGGTGGGAGAGGCAGATAAATAGAACACAAGCAGGTTAATATTGAAGTGAATGTCAGCTAACGTGGCTGCAAAACACACACATCGAGGTTGGAAACTGCCAACATGGATTTCCCCATTCGTCCACCATCCCATTGCCTCCCAGAAGCCAGCCTAAAAAACTCTTGCTCAGTTTGTGATACAAGGTGGTCATAAACCTGAACCAGGGACTATTAGAGGTTCAATTTGTAGTTGTCATTTCATGTGTCTTTCTTAAAATCCGGATTCAATACGTTTTTTTATTAACACTAAGCAACATATATGTATCTCTTATTGGACGGATCATGTCTTTGTTTACGCGGGCTATATGCAATTTGGATCTGAAGCTCCTCAAAACATGAGAAGCTCTGGAAGCTTCATCTATCTACAGCCTTAGTTAACCTTAAAGAGTGAAAATTACAGATGCATTCAGACTTCTCCACATCTGGCAAGAATGCATCTGAATACTCTTCTCGCACGCATTCAAATTTCAATCCTCTGATATGCATTTCTACTGCAGTCCAATAACGGTCCACTCTGCCCGAGACACATGAAGTGTAAATGGAGTCTTAGCTGGTGATGAAAGTTTGAACTCTAGCACCATATATGGTTTTCATTTCTTACTGGCATAAGCTGAAAGTCATTTGGTCTCTGATGAAGCCCAGACTATCGCAAATTGCGTTAGCGGCACCACAACATACAGAGATTCAAGGCTGGCTCTGCGGGGACAAACTCATCCCATCCATAAATATTATGATCCTGATTTATTCTCACATGTTGACATGTTGGACAAGGGTGGAGATTTTCTGTGATGTTTTTTGGTTTCACGGTTGTGTTTGGTCCCCCCCTATGCCAAATGTAGAGTTTGTGAAGTAGTAAGACGTCTATGCAATTTCCCTCCTGCTCCCTCCCACAGACTCAACGTAACAACAGCGAGCCAGTCTTGCTTGTAAAATTCGGCCTGGCTTGAATTCCAGATGTTCTGGACATCTCGCTACTTATATCAGCGGGGGTCTGGACTACCTTGGTGAGCTGGCCTTTAGCCCAGCTGACTGCCTCTCTCCGAGGTAGTCCGGGTCTCAGAGAAAGTAGGAGGGGGTACTGGGGTTGTTGTGGAGAATAAGGATTCTACGAGATGTGCTGTTTATTTGTAAACTGCTCAGAAAGTGGTGTGTGTGCATTTATGTGTATGTTGTTTGGAAGTTTGGGTACGTCTTCTTGATGCGATGCTCTCGTCGTCGGGTGGGTCCAACGTTAAGGCCACGAATTACAAGATTTAGAAAATCCCCTTAACTCACTTGTCTGCAATATGTGTGTAAAGCTTTAATTGTTTCTATCCTGCGACCAACTTAATGTAATGATAAAGAGTGGGTGTTTGATGTCTATCAGTGGGAAACATAGCATAGCTAAGTTTACCTAACCTATTCCTGTACTTTTTAGACATGAGGAAAGGATTTGACCTGATTTGTAAATGAAGAAAGAATGATAAACATCTACAACCTACTGAGCCCCCGTTGAACATGAGCACTTAACTAAAATGCACTTTGAATGGCCCAAACCAATCCACGAGACGTGGAAGAATCTTTGGTGATAATAATTATGCTGACAGGAAAAAAAGTAAAATTGCACCAAAGCCAAATGCCTTTTGTACCGTTAATTGTTTTTCAAATGAGTTTAACCCGAAAATTAGAGTTTCAGCCTTTAGGCATCTAATGACTAATTATAAAGTTTACGATTCTTTTTTTATTGAAGTGCAATAAGTGAGTGAGGGAACCTTTTGGCGTGGTTCTTGTCTCAGCAGATCTTTTTTATGATTGTGGGAAAATAGTCATCTCATGATTGATTCTAAAATGTTCCCACCCATGAGAGCATCAGCTTAGACCCGCTCCACACAAACATGCACACACACACACACACACACACACACACACACACACACACACACACACACACACACACACACACAGACCACTTTGTGTGACTGGGTAAAGGAAGCTATTGAAGGATTCTCTCAGGTAAAAGAACATTTTCTAATAAATGATGATGAACCTTAGATGAAAAACCATTGTTAGCTCCTCTTTTTTTGTCTTCTCAATTTACAATCAGCAATGTACCTTTTTTTCTGTTTTCTGTGTTCGCTCCAGATTGAAATGGTATAGACATCCAGGCTTCAAGGATTTGGGTCGTGTGTCTATCTCAAATACTAATCATGACTTCATGTGTGGAGGTGGGACAGTGTTTTCTGTCGTGTTTGTTTGAGAGTGGGAGTTGTTTGCTTATGTTATGTGCCATACGTACCATATGGAACCCCATTCCTGCCAGGAAAAGAAAAATGAATTTTATTTACGCTGCCCCATATCACAATGTGCCTCAAAGGGCTTTACAATCTGCATTTAAAAGGTTAAAACATTGAATAAACCTCCCTCTTCATTTACTGACAGACATGCAATACATGTCATGTGTACAGAATAACCAACATGGTAAAATGACGCCATGGGCTGGGATGACAAAATAATGGGTATATTATAAACGTGAAGAATATGGCTCTTAAAGCAACTTCCAGATGTTACCAAACAGATGAGACCAGCATGGAACAATGTGTTTCCCATTATTCAGAGAACAACAGTGCTGCACAAATGGCCTATCTCGCACCTTTTAGAAAAGGGAAACATAAATTGTGTTTCTGCACCATAATTTGGATCAGCTCAAACATAATGGACTTTTCCCTGGCCCATGCTACACCCTAACAGTAATTTCTCTGTAATCCTGCTGACAAACAGACGACCAAATTGTAATTTGATGAGCGTAATTTGAAGAACTGAGGCGAAAAGATAACATCCTATACGAAGGTAATGAGGCAATGACAGCCAGGGGAGACAGAAAAGGTCACGGGACGGCTGATGGTTCAGCACAGGGAAGCCAGAGAGAGAGAGAAGAAGAGGAACACAGTGCTTTAGGGTTTAGAGATAAAATGGTTTTGAGAAAGTGTACTGTATTCTCATCTGCAACAAAACAACTTTGCCAAGGTAACAGTTGAAATGGAAAATGGTCTGACACTCCAATTCTACTTTGATTATTTGTATGGGAATATTTATTCTACTCCCAGGGTCTTATTAGATGTTCTAGGCTACTTAAAGCTATGGCCTTATTCGATAAATATTCAAATCACCAATTGTTTAATATCTCATTAGACAAAGTAATGTCTCGAATTTCTTCTTAAATTTGAAATAAGGGCCAAAGGTAATGCTAATCCGACAACGAGATCGATTAAGTCCCCTATTATTATAAAAGTTCAACCAACGATGTGAACAAGTGTGGTAAACCAGTTCACAGTCAAGAGAAGGGACTGCAGGTCCACACACCACCAGTGGCTTCCTTTACAACCTACTCAGCCGCAAAACAGCACATGTATGAAGCTATTTGGAGTGCCTTGAAATCGAAGGTAACATTAGTAGAGAGGAGCTTTTTAAACTGAGGATCTGATCTCTCCAGAGAAGACACCCTAAACCCTGTGGATGACTAGAGGCTACGTTTGTCAGCTAGGCTAGCGTAAACAAAAGGAAATTAAATTCTATGGATAAACTCTACTCATGACAAATCAAAATGATAAAAAATAAAGCTGAAATGTTGGTCAGTAATTTACTTTTTACCTCATAATTCCAAAATCTCAAAAGTTAAGATATATTATCAAAAGGAATTATTTTTGACCTAAAGAATACAGGATGATACGGGCGTAATTTAGATCATGAAAATTACAATCTTAGAAATGTTGATTTGCGGTCAGTATCTAGATTTCTTCATCTCTGAATTATGTTTTATTAATGACTCGATGTGAGAAAAACTGGATTTAAAACGTTTTATTTTTTCTTTGAGTTATATAATTATATTTATTTCTAGCATCCCCAACCCTTCCTATTCCTGGCAGAAATGGGCTTTCATAGCACAGCAAGAAAGGATCCAGCGGACCTATCTTAAATCCCATGTTCTCATTAACACGTGCCATAGTGTTCAAAGTCAACTCAGCCCGTCCTGTCAGTAGTGGTCTTTGCACTTTCTTCCTTTACGGTCAAAGTGGCAGCAGCAACATCCAGCTCCCCCCCAGTTGGTTCATGGTGTACATACAACTGTACTTGGCTCCCTTCCAAGCCACGCACCATCCAGCCTTGAGGGGATCAAGGGGGGGGGGGGGCTTTGTTCCTCCATCTCTAGGCCTGTTCTATTTCAGTGTGCTTACTGTTAAGCTGTGTGATGTACCGAAAGAATGGCATGGCTAAAAACCAAGGCTGTGCATGTTTATAGGTGTGTGCATGTGAATATCAGCATCCATGCTCATGTGAGAGAACTGTCTTTAGTGTGTGAACTTTGCTATGAACATCCTGCTACCAGATCAACCTCCTCCTTCCCTTCCGAATCCCCCAAAAGCACCTTTTCAGGCCGTGGTACTTGACAGAAGTCTGTAAAACAGAGTCCTGTCACAGCCGTGTATTATTTCCTTTGAAGAATGTAACTAAAATTGTGTTCATATGGCTAAAAGATAGTCTTTGAAGCCATTGTTACAGTTTATGAAGGTGGTGGGGTTGCAGGACAGGAACACTGAATTGCAAGAGTGGAATATTTCAAAAATAAAAGCTGCAGGAATTCTCACAATCAGACGTTTCTGGCAGACCGGATCAGATAATGCCGCGCCTGTTATCATTTTGTTTCTCTTTCCATATGATGGCCTTATTGATTGCTTTTGTATCCTTCCTCCTCTGTGGTATTGTTCTACAGCGTGTCTATAGGGCACCGGAGGATTTACTATGAAAGCTCGATTTAGAAAAACCCACGTTATGTAGTTGGATCTCTGGTAAAGAGTGTATTAGTGTGCTGGGTGGTAGCAGGTTCGGACTCCCGAGTGATTTTTAGGTTATCGTGACACAAAATATTGAATAAGCCAATACTCTTTGTGGCCATTTCAGTTCAACAAATCAGTAGAGAATATTTAAGCCTTCATGAGCTGAATCATGTCATTAAAGTGCCATATTGGCTTATTGAGCGCGCTGTCAACATTAGATGCGCGTTCAGACTGTTTGCAATTTCAAATGTGACTGTTTGGCAGCCAACACGTGTGCGAGGCATTGTGTAAATGAAAGTTGTTATGATCATGACATTCCTTTCCTTTTCCAATGGCACATGGAGCTCCTTTCACTGCACTACCATCTCGCCACTAGACATTACGAATAGCTTTGAGCGGACACTATCACGGTCCTATTGCCTAGTACACCAAATCCCAAGATGGAACTAACAGCACTTATACTGTAGGTGTTGCAGCGGTTTTGTGCTGCTCGGACGATCTAAAAGGACATTTATAGTCATGGAGATATTTTTATAAACGGGTGGGAAATCACATGCCTAGACAGCTAAGAATGTACACAAATTAGCTTATCTATAATTAGTCTATTAATCAGGAATATAGATCAGATATTAGATCAATGATATGAAGTGTAGAGTAGCTTAGGGACGTGCTTATGAGGAAAATATGCAATGTTTGTCAGGTTGAAAAAAAAAAAGGATTTGACTTGCTCAGGTTTGAAAAACCGGCCTCAAAGGGTGCTTTCCATCCTTCCTCCCCCNNNNCCCCACCCTCTCTTGAAGACACACGTGTGCTTTGTCGGTTCCGTCAAAAACCGTCAGAGCACATACACTATCTGCTCTCACTGTTGTATGCAAAACCAGAGGAAATACTCTCTGCTGACTTTTAAACCTGAAGAAAGGGATCAACTTCGAAACAGTTTTCCACTCTGTAGCAGGTCCAAGCCACTTTTATACAGTACCAGCAAAATCACCAATAACCACCTCTTTGACACCACTGGGAACATCTTCTTTACTGTACCAACTCTTTGCTCACATTGTTTACAACAGAAAAGACTCAGTGTCGCATGTACAGAAAGCTTGGCATGCTTATAGTAGCTATGTTGTTAAAAACATTTAGCAAAAATGTGCTATGCTTCAAAGTGGTTTCCTCAACAGCAGGATCAGTGTTTCGCTAAAAAGCAGATACCTGGTAGATGCACCAAGTTCTACGTTCTGGTGCTGGTAGATGTTTACATGTCAGACTTTATTTATAGGTGGGGTTTTGATGTACAAGTGTCTATGAACTGTCTGTGTGTCTGTATTCACTATTCTACGATCCACTGTCCTAGTAGATAGTCTCAAGATGAAACATTATAATGATAAATCAAGAGAAAGTAAAGGTCTTTTATCTGATCTGAATCAATGGTAAGCATCAACAGGACTTTACTTTTTCTTGATTTAACACAAAGATGCCAGATTTCAGGACTGGACAATGCATTTAAAAAACTTTTTGCAAACGTTGTGTGTTTCGATATTTCAGCAAATTCAATAGAAGCATGCTGAAGAGCAAATCTGCAGAGTACTCTCGGGGGTTATGTTTTGATTTGAAGTTTCTTTGTCTTTTTTCTCTCTTGAATCTTCTCAAGAACCCTGTTCAAGCCTGCTCAGTATATATGTGACTACTCAAACATACTATAACTCTATGACTTCAAACCAGCAGAAGATGTTTTACAAAACCTACAAAAAAATTAAGTAAATGTGCAAATGAGCTATAAACAACCTTCACATTCAGCTTATACAACTACCTTTTTTACTTTTGTATCACTCCTTCAAGAGTTCCTTGCTTCACTGTGACTACAGAGGCTGCTGGGAAAGCTTCAGCGTGTTCTTCAGACACTCAGGGGTCACGACCTGTCCGGTCAGGATCAGGGTTAGGAAGGTGCCAAAGACAGGATGTGAAGGGTCAGTTTACCTGTTGTCACAGCCCTCAATGCAAACAATAAAGCAGACAAGTCCTATTATCTCTGGAGAAAACTGGGAACAACAAAGAGAAAAACCATTTTGTCACTCAAATTAATTACAGATGGAAGCAATGTTAGTGACTCATAAGATGGAAAAAAATATGTTAAAAGGACAAAAATCACAAATGACCTTTACTGAGAAAAATCTCCTTTAAAGTTGATACATGCCATGTCATATCAGCATTAGCAGATAATTCAAATGTTGGCAGTCAAGCAGTCAATGTATTTTCTTAACCATGTTTCATAACTTCTAAGGAAATGTCAAGTAGAGATGTGAAAAAGTAAACAACCGCATAGGCTTACTGAAGATAATTTAAGCAAATCTGTTTATCACACATAGAAAATGTGTTACAATGACAAATGCTGTAGAACTTAAGGATTTCTGTCTGAAAGAGAATGACACCTCCTAAAGAGGATGCTTTTCATTCATTCATAATGTACAATAAAACAGCAAAAGCTGATGTTATTGACCTTTAATGGGGCGTCATTTTAAATGTTGCTGCCCCAATGGATTATCTCCTTTCCTTTGGTCCAGTTTACCCTATGCTAAAAGAGATATTAGGCAATGAACAAAATGTTTATTTAAGCTTCAAAAGAGACGTTAGAAATACTTTGACAGGACGCATCAGACTAGAACCAGGTAAATTGTGTTTTTTTTAACGTTTTTTATTTTGTAAACTTTCCCAGAGTCTAGAAATAAGATTGCCTAACAACTTTCATTCAAGTGAATTAGGGTCTTATTGTCGTCCAGTATCTAGTTTTAATAGTACATAGTGTTATTTAATCTAGGGGATTTCTTGGTCAGAGTAAAATATATTTTTTTGCCTTGACCTAGTTTTACCATCTTATAAGTCACTAAGAGGATTGCATATTATGAAAGCGACTAATGTCTAGATGTGGGTGTATCACAGTCCGGGACACTAAACAGAGAATAAGAAGCCAAAATGAAAACAAATCCAGAGTAAAATACAAAATATTGCTGGTAATGTAACAGTTTGCAGTTACATCGTGGGCTAGAGTCTATTACTGACCAGTCAACAGAGGACACAGTACACAGGGAAACACACGGCCATTCACTGTACTCACAGTAGAGATCTCTCCTTCTTTCTTTATCCAGAGGTGCCAGATATTTATATATTTTCAGGGTAGTACAAAAGAGTAGCAGAAATTATTTAAAGTGTATTCAGTTTCTGTGCCTGATAATGTACAATAAATGGCTACAATACTACAAACCGCGGCCTCCTGGTGTCCGGTGCAGGTTAACCCAGGCAAAAAGAAGTATCTGAAAATATAATATCTATTATATTACTCCCAGGTTTTGTTCCTGCTATGTCTGTTTTCTTTCTCTGATGATGTCCCTGTTCAGTCATTCAAAACAAGGACAAATATTTAGGATTCATTTCCACCGTGCAAGGACATACAGCCGAGCTTTAGGCAACGCTCCGGGCTAAAACACACACTGTCCTCTCTCAATAACACACACACGCAGGAGACCTCCGGATATCTACTGTGATCTCCTCTCACACCTCCATCACACCACACCCTCTCTCACCTGGACCTGTCCCCCCCCGGTCATTACCCAACCCCCTGCTGTTCCCTAGCACCCACCACCCCCCCCCTTTTTACCTCCTCCTCCGAACAAGAGTCCAGTGGGCGGTGTGATGTCAGGTTTTTGTGGTGGGCTGCTTACGACAGGTCCAGACAATCAGCGTGTTTGTAAATGTCAATGTGTGATTTTCAAATCTTTGTTTATGGTCAGGGTTTTGAAGGAAGATATTTTTATGGTAATTGTCGCTGGTCTATTTTACTATATATTTATGTAATAAATATGTGACTAAATTGACATCTCACTGGCTCTTCGGGCTGTTATTGGCTCTCAGTTGTCCGACCGACTACATCATGTGCTGGAGGGTTTTCATGAATGGACTAATAAATTAAACCCACGGGGAAAAAAAACTTTTGTTATCACCTCATTGTCTCTGTTAAATGAAGTTGTATTAAAGAGTTTTTGTTAACAGATGAAGTCACTGTACTTGGGAATAAAAATAAATTGCTCTATCATGACTGAATACAGATTGGTGAAATTGAAGATAATGTGCTGGATTTATTGTTAAATAAGAAAAGCCTGTTTCCTGGCATGCATAACAACAATGTTTACCGACTATTCATCATTTGGCCAATATAGAAGATACATTATCACTGCACTCATAGTTTAAAACACGCCTGAAGCAGTAATAATAGATGAAAATTCTAATGTCCCCCTTGTAGCATAATCCAAGATGAGCTCTAAATCCTATTTAGATTGGGGCCAGCTATGTTTGCCGCAATATGCACCTCCATTTGGTAACAAATATTTGCATAATTTGAAAAACAATGCTCTACAGTAGCCGCAGCAGAGTTGCTGGGCTGGAATAATGGCTAACTGAGAAGAGAACAAGGTTTGTCTGGTCACATCAGTGTCAGGGAGAGACGGGCGCTGGCAGCACCGCTCAGTTCATCAGCACTTCCTGTCAGACTTATTGACAGATCCTATCAGATCTCAGAGGGCCCGACGGTCCCCAGCTGGTCGAGAGGCCTGCTGCTAGTTCCTCAACCAAAAAGATTTGTCTTCACAGATGGGAAAGCTGTTGGCCCCTAAAGCATCTCTTTGTGGATGATGTGTGTGAGCTCCGGCATGTTCTCCTTCTCTGAAATTAAAAACCAAATGATTGCACCTACCTTGTAAATCCTCATGTTATGGCTGTATTATCCATGCTTTTTCTGCGAGTCGGGGCAATTTGGATTAGAAAGCAGTGCAGAAAATATGTGGAAAACCTGTCATCAGCTGTGATGTGACAACTTAAACCATACATTATTACTCCAGAGATAGAGGGGGATCTGACCTGTGACACAAGGCAGTGTGGAGGATAATGTGGAGCAAAGGTCTCAGTGAGGGGCTGTGAAGGGTCACATGAGGTTTGACGGGCCAGTCTGACAGTGTATCACCATCTGGTGGTGAAACGATAAAGATAGTAAAATGTGAACTTTCAATAACTTAAAAACAAGCAGCTGTGTTTCATCTGTGTGCAGCAGAGTACAAGATTACACATGAATATCTGCAGAAAAGTAGAATGCAGGATTCGTATACATTGCATACATGATTTAAATAGTAGGAAACCCAACCTGACCCAAACATTTTTAATTTAAAGTAATGGGTAAGATATTTTTTGGGTTGTTTTTGAAAGCTACCTGCTTCATTTGTAAACAGTGCTGATAAGAAACAAATGATTAGCAGACCGTAAAAGCTAAAAGACACTAAACCGTTCAAAGTGAACTGATAATGCTGTTACATAATAGTCATTTTTAACCAGTGTGGGCTTACAAATATTGATAAGTGCAGTTATCAAGATGAGAAATTATTGATTTACACCTAAACTTAAGTTTTACTTCAATTCAGCAACCTTCCCTCATGCAGGCGTGCAGGAAATGTTTTCTTAAAAAATTAGAGGTACACAGGGTGAGCGTTTGAGACACAAATGATCATTTTGTGGGTGAAGTTCCCCTTTGACTGCAAGTGTATACAGGTTATTCACACTGCTACAGTATAAAGAACAACTGCGGTCCAGCAGTGAGAGGGCCACTCAGACTCCCAGAGAAGTGTAATTGGGTCTGTTTCAGTGAAGCAGGGGATGGGAAGGACTTGATGGTGGCACTTCCTGAAGAACACAAGGTTTTTCTTATTAACTTCATGTTGGCAGGGTGGCTCATTTCACATGAGGTCCACCATGTGGGTGGATGCTGTTGTGGGGGCTGTGATCTCATAAAGGCAGCTTTTCCGCCAACCAATCCCTCGCCAGCTGTCTGGACGATAGCCCAGCCCCCTCGGATCGCCCTCCTCCCTCCCTGTCTCATGTGTGTGTCATGCGCACACCCCGTCTCTCTCTCTCTCTCTCTCTCACATGCACACACTTCATGCTCCGTCATGGCAGGAATTTTCCACTCAGCAGCAGGAGAACATTGCAGCCAGCTGTGCTGTCAATTTCAGAAAAAGCTCCAATCTCCAGGATTGTTTGAAGACACCCTTTTTCTTCCAACCCTGGCTTTCCTCACATACGTAGCAACACAAATGCACACACAAGTACATCTTGTTCTGCCAGCAGCTTCGTTTTATGAGACCCAGTTTATTTTCTATTCTATAAAAAAAAAAAAAGGCAAACATGAACATATGTGTTTACCAAGACAGTGGAGCAGAAGAAAGCAAATCCAAGTACTGGGGCCCAAGGGAGGCAGGACGGCTTACTAATAACTCCCCCCCCTGTCTCCCCCCTCTCTTTCTAAAGAATCCAACATGGGTCAGCTCCAGCAGTAGTTCTCATTTTCCTTTCTCGTCCCTTCTCAGTCTGTCTAATCCTCACAGTCTCCCCCTCTTTTGTTTCATCACTGCACGCCAAAGAACATCAAGGACAGCCACGCACATGAAGCATGTGCTCTGTATGCATTAGAGGCCTATTATGTAAGTGTGAGCCCGCCCCCTCCCCTTCCCGTTGGCCATACATTTCCCTCCGTCATCTAAATTAGGTCAGGTGAGGACGGCTCAGTGAGAGGACTGCCCTGAAACGGCCCCGTCTGTGAAAATGTATACAGGATCCTGGAAGCCTACACCACACATGGGAGGGAAAGAGTCCGGGCTGTTAGAGGAACATTTTCATAAACATTGGCTGGATCCTTAGCAACGTGCGTAAATGTAAAAGAGAAAAAATAAATAGATTCTATATAAATCATCAGAGCGTTAATCTAATGTAGCAGCATGGCGCCACCTGTTTCAACATCATGATGGTGCTGATTACCTAATATTATGAAAAGGACATTTGTCCAAATACACAATATGGCCATAAATATGTGAACACTGCTGGGCTTTTTTCATGTTTTGGGCTGGGTTCCTTAACTAGATTAGGGTGTTTTTTTAAAGAATACTTCAACATTTTCTGAGAAATATTTGGAGCTAGTGCCAGGGGTTGTCTTAGCTTACGATAAAGACTGAAGGCAGGGGAAAGCAGTTAACCTGGCTCTCTCCAATGTTTAAAAATACACAATAGAAGGTCAGATTTCACCTGCTGATATTACCACTGCAACACTAGGCATATGTATTGTACACAGAGCACAAAGCCAGGTCCACAAAAGTGTTGTGCTTTAATGGTGTAGGAACTTGACACAGTCCTGACCCTAACCCACACCACTTTAAACATGAACCTGAACTCAAGGCCTGATCACCATATATCAATGTTGAACCTCGCCAATGGCATTGTAGCCAGATGGGTGGTTTTAAAATGATATACAGTATAGAATCGGAGGGATGAAACCCTCTTTAATGGTCACACATGCAGAGCACACAGCAAACACAGCGAAATGTTGCCTGAGCATTTAACTCATCCTACTAGGAGCAGTGGGCAGCTATTGTACAGTACCCGGGGAGCAATGGAGGTGGTGGGGGTGTCCGGTGCCTTGCTCAAGGGCACCACGGCAGGGCAGGAGGTGAACTGGGACCTCTCCAAGTAGCAGTCCACACTCCATATTTAGGTCTGGTCGGGGACTTGAACCGGCGAATCTACGGCTCACAGTCCAAGCCCCTATTGACTGTGCCACTGCCGGAGTATGAGGGTAATGTTTAGAAGATGTTTCAGATTGTTTACTGCAGTAAAAGCTGTATACCACACTGTTAAAGTACACTCTGTTATTCTGTAAATCCTGTATTAAGCATCATTTTGTACATCATTGTAAGTACGGAAAGTAAAAGTACTCGTTTTTTCAGAATCGCTCTTTTGAGACTAAGAAACTGTATATGATTGGATTATAATTATTGGCGCATTAATGTATTTCACTGCATGTATAACAAATTGTCATAATGTATAAATTAAGTGCCTGTTTGTATTACTAATGTGAAGAGGCAAAATAACTACAAACTATAGTTTTCAGACAAAAGACAGATAGTAAAATGCATAACATTGAAGGTTCACAAATTCACCATCTACTAGTTGTTAATTAACATGCATATTAGCAGTATATTGGCTCTTTATTAGTCATTATAAAACACTTATTAATGCCTCATTCTACATGACCATATTCTACAAGTAATGAGCCATTAGTTGAGAGTTTTTCCTCAATAACCCTCTAATTAGTGCTTATTTATTGCAGGTTGTCTCTGCTAGTTGCAATCGACGAGTCAATCAAGTCAGTAATACCGTGTTTAGTTGTGGAGTATGAGCGGTCATCAGGGTAAGGAAAGCGGAGCACCTCATCGTGGAACCAAACGTCGCGTATCTTATTAACTGCGTTAATACCGAGGTAAGTAGATCGAAGGAGGTACACAAATTAGAGGCCGCGAGTAAGTGTTTTCAGGAGCGTTTCATCTCCTCTGCGAGATACTGTGTGGTGTGTGTCGTTTGGTGTTTTGTTGTTCCCTGCCCAGTGAGACTCCAGTTTTTTGTACAGGCGTTGAGATATTTGTATCTTTATCCGTTCGTGTTGTCCGGTATGTAACTTTTCGTCCGATGAATTCTGGTTTTGAGTACATGTTGT
>NW_011337363.1:39896-47915 GCF_000735185.1 Notothenia coriiceps
CACACCGCAAATCCGAGCCGAGCACGTATGAACTGCGTATGCGTGAGTGCCAATAACTCTCCTTACCAGCAGGCGGCGGTAGTGTGTATTCATCATTCAAAAGAAGCAACAACCGGAAGACAGAGAAGAAGAACAGACTCCGTGATATAAACAAACAACAAATAGCGTTTTTCTTTCCATTTTCACTCTCGTCCATTGAAAACATGAAAGAACAGGAGCTCTATAAACCGATGAGGTGAAATAGCCGTCCGTGTGTGTTCCATCTTCCATTTTAAATCATTTGTTTACCTCCCTCACTTCCGTTAACGCTTCTCATGCACTGATTCGCTAGCTGAACAGTCAATCGGTGTTATCCCTTTGTCCGACTTCCGGTGGTGTTCCCGACGCCGATTCAACATGTTGAATCGGCAAGAAAAGGCGTCAGGTCGGCAAAAAAGACCCGACGGTGCGGCGCACACCACTCCGAATAGGGCGTGCCCACGCTCATGTTCGGCCCGACTCCCATTTACTGCCGATTTCGGGCCGGTGTATCTGGGCCTTTACACATGAGGTCATTGCTTTCTGACAGACTTGACCCTTTTACTCTTCAGGTTGCATAGGGAAAATTAGTAGCAGTCTAATGCCATGCTATTCAGTTCACTTCCTCCTACTTCCTGTACCCGGTTTCCTGTCTAACCTTCAGTAAACATTTTACAAAAATATAAATATGCAAATATGAAACATACAGGTCAATATCACCTTGCTATTGGTAGCTGAACTGTCAATACCCCAAAAAATATTCTTAGATATAAATACCTAATTTTGAGTTATTTGGACACAATTAACACTTATGGTTTCATGTCCAAAGAATAGATCATATTTGTTAAAGGTGGGGGTAAGTTTGAGAAACCGGCTCGATAAACACTTTTTGTTATATTCCATGGAATGCTCTTAACATCCCGATAGCAATGAATATCTTAAGTGCTTTGACAAAAAATGCATTAAAAAAATCATCTGTGGAAGCCGTAGTACTGTAAAAAGCACGACCAATCATTTTAGCCGGCCCGGCTAAAATAACTGGATGGCCTACCTACCTGTCAGCCTTGCATCTGTGCACAAACGTATCTCGTGCCATCATTGGTCATGTGCGCGTTCCTGTGTGTTGGAGGAGGGGCTCTGTAAGGAAGTGGCAGATTTTTTCCGGCTGTGTATTTTCAAATTCTAGCGCACTCGAGCTGGTTTCTCCAAAATGACCTACCCCACCTTTAAGTGTTATTATGGGAGAATTACTATTCTTGTGGTATTACTGCCTTATTAGGCCCATATTGAGCAGAGCATATTAAGACCAGAACTCAGGCACAACAACTTCCTTACTTGCAATAAATAAGCACTAATTAGAGGGTTATTGAGGAAAAACTCTCAACTAATGGCTTATACTTGTAGAATATGGTCATGTAGAATAAGGCATTAATAGGTGTTTTATAATGATGAATAGAGAGCCAATATACTGATAATATGCATGTTAATTAACAACTAGTTGATTGTTAATTTGTGTACCTTAATATAAAGTGTTACCCTTTTGTCATATGAATCTTGACAGAAGAAGAACAAAAACAAATTCTTTACTGGTTTGCAAAACATAAATCTCAAACAGCAAAATGGTTCCAGGATGTATTTTTGATAGCGCAAGGGGGAGAAATACTTAGAAGATGAAAAATACATGTGCTTAGAAAAGATCATGTGGGACTTCCGAGTAAAGCCTCTTCATAGGATGTATGCTTCTTTAAGATAGTCCATTACTGTCTGAGTCAACAGAGGTAGACATACAAATGTAAACTGTGTCCTTTCAAAGATTCATGAGTGGGAATGTGAGAAATGACAAGCAGGTGAAGCAAAAATGATTACAAGAGATTACAGGAGTTCAGTGTTTATCTAGTGTAACATAATGTAGCGTGACAATTGCAGATATAATCTCATAGGTTAACTCCTTCTTTGAAGGTTGCGAGAGCGTGAAGTCATGCAGGATCTTCTTAGAGTTTTCTAGATCAGGAATTAAGCAGTAGTCTGCTACAGTACACACTATAAGTGGCATGTTTATGGCTGGGTAATGAGGATTACATTTGAAAAGGAGATTAGAGCTAGGGGGTCTAAAGAGGAAAGCGCCGACTAGACACTGACAGAGGGCAATATGTAGAGTAAGCAGACAGAGGACAGTGCGTGTCGTATGATTAGATTAGATGAGGATGTGCTGGGAGCTAGAGAGAGGGTCATCCCAGGATGAGGGGAGGAAGGATGTCCTCCCTGTTCTGGCCTGCATACCAACAGCATAAACACCATACACCTTACACAATACATTACAATGACCCTGACAGCCCATACAAAGTGGTACAGCATACAGTATTGATTTACGGGTACACACCTCTCCCACAGTAGAAGACTTCCAAGTCTCCATGAGTCAAAAACATCTTAGCGAGTGCAAAACCATGAATCATGCCTGTTCGCAATGACTTTTTGTATACCGGCCAAGATAGAAACACGGATAAAGTAGTATTGGGAGCCAGAGCTAAGAGTTCCAGATTGCATGGTTTGATTTATAGCTATACTACTGTGCTCGGTGGAAAACATACAGTATGTCTTATAATTCGTTAATTGTTTTCCTCAAAACTTTTTATCTTGTGTCTGCTGCTTAGTAAGAATTTGATATATGCTATACATGGCCCAAAGTATGTGGACTCCTGAAAAGTACACCCAGATGTGATTGTTGAAAATGTTCTCCTCAACCATGGGCATAATACCGTTTGGGGCTATTGCAGCTTTCACACTTCCGGGAAGAATTTGAAAACTGGTTGCGGAGATTGAGGTCGGCATGTTGAGGTACAATTGTGAACAAAAATCAGGTGATGGTCAACATTTGTGAATATTGCATAATGACTTTTTTAGGACTTGGGTCTTGTTGTGGTGCTTGACTTTGGACTTTTGTGGAATAACTTGAGACTTTAACATGAAGAACTTTTCAATTCCACTAGCCCAAACCATAACAATCAGATATGAACAATTAAAAATAAGAAAATGGAATTAGCAACATACTTTTTAAACGTCTAAAATATATTCAATAAAATCTTCATTGCACTATAAATAAATGAGGTAACAAGGATACGCTAGACTAAAATTAGCGTGTGCTATGAATCCCAAGGGTTGTGGTGGATCTGTAGGCCTTCAGAACATCTGGATCTGTAGGCCTTCAGAACATTCATTCATTTGTTAGGTAAAAGCCCCTACAATTCAGAATACAAGGCCCTTGAGCATAATAATAATAAGAAAACACACTGATTTTTATTTCACTTTGTGTTGAACCTCATAAAACACATATTTACTGCAGCTGCCAAAACACAAATGACACATTAATGTTTCATAGTAAACACACCCTACACGTGACATCCCTAGTGGTGATAATGCTCATTGGTAGGAATTTTAGCGCCATCATGCGACAAGTAAGGGATAATGGAGCATAACTGGCAACCCCTACGTACTTGACGTAAAAGCAGACGGAAGTGGAAGTTGCCCATTTCCAATATGTCTGCTGGCGTCTTCCCACTCTGAACAAAACAAGACTCGTGGAGAATGGCAGACGGGGGAGTTGACGAGCTTTCGCAGCTTGAATATTTGTCGTTGGTGTCCAAGGTCTGCACGGAGCTTGACAACCATTTGGGGATAAGTGATAAAGATTTAGGTGAGTATTTTGGGCTCCAAACGAACTATTCCCGCTAACCCACTAGCTACCTGACGCTAACTAGCTAGCTGCCTTGCCAATTAAACTGTACACTGGCTTGTATTCCAATATTCGTTTATAGGTTTTTGTTCGGGATTCTTGCCACGTAAACCGTAACTTGAAGTGGGATTTTAGCAGCAAATTATCATTGTGATAATTTGCTTTTAGTGGAGTTGGCTATCTTGACTGTTAACTTGTTCATTTGTCAATTGTTGTCATTTTTTTGCAGCTGAATTTGTCATTGACCTTGCTGAAAAACAGCCGGTGTTCGATGGCTTTAAAGCTCTTTTGCTCCAAAATGGAGCCGAATTCACAGTAAGTTAAGCTAACAGTCATTACACGTTGTAAGTTAGCATAGATATCCAGCGCTAGCCAGCTTGTACGTGGTAACTAATCGGGTTGGTTCCCGTTTTTGTTGTTTTCATTGTAGGATTCTCTCATCGGTAATTTGCTCAGGCTCATCCAGACAATGCGTCCTCCATCGAAAGCATCTATGAGTAAAGGTGAGGTTATGTAATCTATTCTTTTTTTCTTAAACAAGCTGAACAAAGTTGCAGATATTTATATTCAATAGCTGATGTATCAATTTGCTGTAGTCAAATCATAGACTGAGTCAAATACATAAACTAAACCTATTGACCTCGAAAAAGCAACATTTTAGTAAACATACACATAACAAAGTCAAATAGTCAGTGTAAGGTAATAGTTTCTCTGCCAAATAGGGGTACATTTATTTATAACATCTAATCAAGAATAATGTGCATCATTCACTTAAATCTTGTTCACATTATTTTAATATATAGCTACATGTGTACTTCCCTTGTACAATGCTATATTGAAAAACCTTTATGTATTTCTCCCTTGCTTATAATCCACAATACAATTATTGAATAACGTTTAATTTTCAGCAACTGAAGCTTTGGCCAAGCCGAAGACAGAAAAGGACAAGCTGAAAGAGCTGTTTCCTGCGTTGTGTAGAGCAAATGAGCCAGTGCCAAAGGTACGTTACTCCAACACATTATTTTACGAGCTATAACTTTGACTTTTAATCCCACTATTACTATTTATGCTGTGCAACATGTTTACAATTTATAAACGATTGAACATCACACTATTCTGCCGTGTGTGTTCACCGCCTAATGCCATTAACTGTAAATACAATGGAAAACTGAAACAATATGTAAACTGGTGAAATGTAATGCCACGGTGATGCTAATTGTTTTTGTTTAATTGACTTTCTTAGAAGATACTTGACGAAGATGATGTGAAAGTAGCTGCTGATGTCATGAAAGAGCTGGAGATGTTTATGCCCAGTGTGAGTGGAACAGAGACCAAAAGCAGCAAGAGCAGGTGAGACGACCGAGGACACAGGTCACATTTGGAAGTGCGAAATGGAGATTGTACATGTTACTGATGTTGCTTTAAGTCTAGAAAACAAAATGCAACATCCACCATCTATACTATCACATTCATCGTGTGATTTCAACTTTTTAATGACATGATGATATAGTGGCTTGTGATCTCTACTTTTTTTTACATTTCATACTTTGTTTTGCAGGTCCGAAAAGAGCAGACGCCAAAGCCGAAGTCGCAGCAGAAGCAGAGACCGGGACAGATACAGAGATAGAGACCGGGATCACGACAGAGACCGGGATCGGGACCGGAAGAGACGGCATCGCTCAAGGTCCAGGTCGCGCTCCAGAGACCACGATCGCCACCGAGATAGAGATGGAGATCGTGGAAAAAGAAGAGACAAATCTGTCCGCAGGTCTGAGCGCTCGCCTAGTCCCAAGAAAGACCAAGACAAAGACTCTGAGCGCTGGCAAGACAAACACGTGGACCGCCCACCACCTGAGGAGCCTTCTGTCGGTGACATATACAACGGCAAAATCACCAGCATCATGCAGTTTGGATGCTTTGTTCAGCTGGAGGGACTAAGGTTAGTATAAAGTCTCCAGAGTGTAACATTGACTTTAATCTCAGAACGCAGCTCAATTTACTGGCTACCTCGCTGCAATTAATTCTGTAAATATATTGCAACTGCTCAGATCAGTGCTCTGTTTGCATATACATTCCATGATGTAAGATCTACCATACGATATCAGGAAGCTGCTGCATATTTCAATCTGTAAATTCTTCTATTAAAGTCAATCATGTGTTTCCTTGTATGCAGGAAACGATGGGAGGGGTTGGTCCATATCTCCGAGCTGCGCCGAGAGGGCCGTGTGGCCAACGTTGCTGATGTTGTCAGCAAAGGCCAAAGAGTCAAGATCAAGGTGCTCTCATTCACTGGCTCCAAGACCAGCCTTAGTATGAAGGTAAGAAGAACGCACCACAAATTATTAAACTGAAATCTGTTAATCGTAAGCACAGCTAGAATAAATGGATTGAACTGTGTGTCTGGAGAATACTAAATTAATATTTTTAGTAGGGCTGTCAAGTTAACGCGTTACCGCACCTTTTTTTTTTTCACGCCACTAATTATTGTATACCGTAGTTTATTTGTCCTCTGGCCGCCCCGTAGTTTCATAGCCCAAAGGCTTGACGTTGTTGTTGTCGTTAGTTGGATGGTGGGAGATTAAAAAAAAAGGTGTTTTTAAACAGCAAGCCAAGCACACAGCTGATGCTGACAGCCCCGCTCCTGCCGCTCGCTTGCAGCAGACCACGCTTGAAAGTTTGCTGGGGAGACGCCTGGACAACAACAGCGATAGCTAAATGGGTGGCTACGGCTTCACATTGTGGAGGACGAGGGGCTGCGTTAGATCATTCCAGGGTTCGTACGGGTGCTTGAAATCCTTGAAAATGCTTGAAATTTAACGTTGTGTTTTCAAGGTTGGGAAAGTGCTTGAATTTTGGGAATGGTGCTTGAAATTGAGATAAAGTGCTTGAAAATGTAAATGCTTTACTTTTACAATAAATTGCTGTCTGACTGAATAGTTCGCTTTTTAGATTAAAAGAAAATAATTGCTTCGCTCCTACATAAAACAGCTCCGCTGCGGCCTTCCCGCACTATGCGCGCGACCTACAAGTGTTTGTGTTACGTGTGACCTGGGCATTCTGATGAGAGTGATAGATGACAGACAGTATACCAGGAGGTTGCAGTTTCAACGAGCGTTGGCTAGCAGAAGACGAATACAAGCCATGGGTAAGGGTCAAGCCCACGAGTAGCCTCCTGCAAAGTTAGCAAAAATAACGATGCGAGAGTCTGCGCTGACGAGCCACATGAAAGGTACGCCGCAGTAGAGCATTTTAGATTAGGCTAACGTTGCATGTTACGTTTGTTTAAGCTAACGTTAGCGAGCTGAATAGCGAACTCGATTGAGGGATAATAATAATTACAGGGGACAATCAGAGGAGCGTACCTATGTTATGTGCGTTACAGTCGCCATCGTGTGGTGTTCAGAGGATGAAGCACTCACGGCATTTCGTGTTATAGTCACAAAATATAATCTATTGATTCGACACAGAGTGATTTTGAAAGCAATGTATTTCTACTGGTAGTATGTTTCGTGCCTAAATCAAATGTGACTTGCTCTATCGAAATCAGTCACATTGACCCGAAGACACATTTTCGTTTGTATTACTGGTCTGGGGGAAGCTCGCGAGTGTGTTAGTGTATTTTTGCGTTTGTGTACCGGGGAAACACTTACAAGAATCACCGGCTGTTGTTATGCTTGCTGTGATGTTACATTAGTCCGTTCTCTGCTTGTAATTATGCCGTTACAAGCTTCAAAGTTGTATTTATCATCTGAATTTACCGAAACAAGTTTAATATTCTGAAAGCCAATACTTTGTTTATTTGAAAACAGATGAAAACAAACTGTCTTTTATATAAAATGGAAGTATTATACAAGTAAAACTACATTTTGCTTTAATCCCATGTAATTGTAGAATGAACACAGTCTTCCTTTGAATATGTATAAGTCAGGTGTCTTGAGTACTCAAAATTACCTACAAATCATTGTACACATTTGTAAATATTATTTTCCACTTGTTACCATTGTAAGTCTATTTTTATGCAGCTCTGCGTGATTTTGTGGCTACAATTCAGGCTAATACGCTACCAGAGGTGGAGTAAGTACTCAGATATTGTACTTGAGTCAAAGTAGAAGTACTCAGATATTGTACTTGAGTAAAAGTACAAGTACTCAGATCTTGTACTTGAGTAAAGTAGAAGTACTCAGATCGTGTACTTGAGTAAAAGTAGAAGTACCAGAGTGTAGGAATACTCTGTTACAGTAAAAGTCCTGCATTCAAAATGTTCCTCAAGT
>NW_011337364.1:0-9660 GCF_000735185.1 Notothenia coriiceps
CCTCTTTTGAATGACGAATACACACTATCGCCGCCTGCTGGTAAGGAGAGTTATTGCCACTCACGCATGCACAGTGCGTACGTGCTACTTGGCCGTCGGCTGAAGTCTTTGCGGTGTGTTCCAGTGCGACTGTTGGCTAAGACGCAGGAGACGTGAGGCGACACAGCAGTCGGGTCCGTCGGGACGTGTTCTTTGGTGTCAGATTTTTTTGAAAGGACCTTAACAGTGATTGACCATCTAGGCTACCATAACTTTGTAATTATCCTATTTTTATTTGTTCTGTCAGACAAAGCCATTTATGGTTAGGACCAGGGTGTTCACAACATGTTACTTACCTAAAGTCCAACTTGTTACCATTGGTAAGGCCAGCAATGGTTTGATTGCACCCTTCATTACATAAACTCAAATAAAATGGTAAACACCATGTTATTTTTTAACACATGTATAGAAACTACATTGCGATTTTGGCCAAGGAGCGCATTATTTTTCTTAATAAATTAAGTGGAACTGCATGTTGTAATAAAAAAGTGTGTCACTATAAATGGATAACTCAGACAAAGTCGGTTAGTTTTACAAAATGTAACTCAGCAAAAGTTTTTTGCAGATCAACATTTTTATGCTAAAAAAGTAGAACAATTTGTCATAGTTTACATTCAATTTGGGATGGTTGAATGGTGTTTCGGGACAGTTTTTTGACTGTTCTGGGACGATGGTGAAATCTTAATATGAAGCCATTCCCATAGATCAGACACACCTGGTGTAGATTTGCCCTCTACTAAGTGCACTTTCAAAATGGAGATATATTTTACATCAAAGGAATAGCATATGTCAGTTCTGTTGCAGGCTGGATTCATCCTCATGCAGCACACCCTGTGCTCTGACTGCGCAGAGCTTGATAAAAGTTTTGCAGGCTTCCTAAAACCCCAACAAAAGAACATCACTCCGGGTGACAAGAACGTGTGCGTGGGAAAATGTCAAATAGTCTTTTCACGTGCAGTCAAAAGGCAAAGAGGTTCAATCCAAACGGGAAATATTGAATCTGTCTGCTCATGCTATATTAAAAGTGGTCTGTCAGTATGACATGGGGAGTGCTGATCCATCTGACAAAAGAGAACACTGGGGAAGCTCAAGTACATTTTGTACTAGAGGAGAAAAGGAACAAAACAGAAGACCAAGTTTCACCTTATCTAAAGAAAATGCTACATTACATTTTTCATTTGTTTTTAAAGAATCTGGCCAAGTAAAGGAGGAATATATTTACCAGTTTAGGTGCAGGCAATGTGTTTTCTTCCAATAACTAGGAAACAAGCTAGACAATGAGCTTGTTGACTTTTCCAAGTCAGTGTGGATTTAGGGTTGGAAGACGAAAGACGGGAATACTATTTTTGTAGTCTTTACTGATGAACTACATATCACCCCCTAGTTATTGATGATCAGATGATAGGTTTATATTGAGTGGTTTTTTCCTGTTTCTTCTCATCAATAAATATGGCTATGTTGGGTGTCTGTCTCTGTGTCTGTGTTTATGATATCTAACTTGGCTACTACACTAAGTTGATGCAGTGATTTATTGTTGCCTTGTTGTAAATAGCCCTGAGGTTGGTGGTGGAGGGGCAGGGTGATGGAGGTAAAGAGGGGTGTACTGTAAATGCGCAGGTTAAGGGGAGGAAGGAAGGAGATAGGAAGGGTGACAGTAGGGGGAGATGATCTTTATCTCTTTCCCGTCCCAACATCTTGATATGTGAGTGTATGTGTGTATGTATGTGTGTATGTCTGTGTGTGTGTGTGTGTGTGTGTGTGTGTGTGTGTGTGTGTGTGTGTGTGTGTGTGTGTGTGTGTGTGTGTGTGTGTGTGTGTGCTGACATTGTTTTGAGGCTCATTCATCATGTATTGCTGCTATCAGTTGTACTGTAGATTAGATTGTAATCAGCAATCCAATCTAACCTGTCAACAGCTGTGATTGTTTTGACAATATTCAAATATTGTACACCTAACACAGCTTTAGTCACTGTATTTAAGCTATCAAAAGCTTGTTTGGAAGGTGTTACACATTAACTGTTATCTGGTGCATGTTAATGTGACCAGTGATGGACTGAAGTCTGGATTTGAGAAAAATACAATAGGATACCATGTTAAACAAAGAAAATAGCTCCCGTAAAATAGAAAACAGCGGCTGCCAAATGTCAACGAACTGGTCTATTATTATAATAGATGAGACTAATAAAAAGTAGAAGATTACTGGATAGGGCAGACTTTCCAAAAATAATTTGGATTGCGCCAAATTGTAATGGTTTCTTACATGGCCCGTGATAAAACCTTCCATTAGATTTAATAAACATCTTGAATTTCTCGGAACGAAAACCTGCTAATACATGCTCCTCCATTGCTTACACATTGGCTTGCATTGCATGTACACCGAGCGAGGTAATTGCTTCAAAGTCAATGGCGGACCACAGTTAGAAACCAACATCTGGCAAGTTTTAATTGGCTTAGAGAGTAAGACAGAGGCGTCTATAAAACAACCCCAGACAGAGATCAAATACAACATGTTGGTGGCAGATTAGGACTGCAGGCTACATGCTACAGTAGACTGGGGAAAAAGTACAGCGTAATGGAGTTGAGCACTGCAGACTACCGTGCAATGAAGAGGAATGGACGGAGTAAATTAAAGATCAGAGCTGGTGTCTGGACTCAGTACCGCAATCTGATGCTTTCGCTTCACTTGGAAGCAAACAGCAGGCTGAATCTAAAGCCAGAAAACAAGAGCAGAGAAAGAACATTTTCACCATCCAGAGTTGGACCAAATATTTTCTGTTAATAAAAAAGTGTCAAAATGTGTCAACAAACTGTTTTGAAACAGGTTGTTCCTATTCCCTATGGCAATAGATAATAATTATAGCAACGCTGTTCTAGAACATTCAAACTTAATGAGCCTGATTTTCCCTTTCATGCATGTGCCTGCTGCAGCCCTAATACTTAAGACTACTATCCTTCACTATGCCAAAGGTGAAGTGTTACCACACTCCTTATAGACTTGATTGTTCATATAGTCCTGATTTTGTCATCAAGCTGAATATACAGAGTTAGTTGAGTCAATTCTGACTCATTGGTAATGAAGGAGTAGGAGATACAGCATAGATTATTTTTAGAAGGGAAAGTCCTGCATGACACAAACACATTCTCTGATGGAGGCAAGCAACAGAAATTGAGCAATTGCTGTCTATTCTCGTAAAGCACTAACGAGGATTCCACACCAGATATAGTCGTATTTGCCAAATATGTGATCCAAAATCTGTCTGTTTGTCTGTAGATTACGAACGACTACAGGCCTGATTTTATAGAACTTGGTGGGGTGTGCCAAGGAAGAATTTTGGAGTAGATCCAAATCAGGGAGCTGATACACATTACTTTTTACTGTTGTTAATATAACAAACAAGATCATTGCCTTGGAGGAGATCCAACTTATTTACCTACAGGTTCAGTGTAAAATGCTTTAGCTTAGTCTTGATTCTACTGCAAATTAATGATCAAAACTTGCAATACAAGACTGTAAAAATCCCAATGGGCCTTACTGCCTGAACCAGTAGGTCTACATGTGTATTTTATGCCTTATTCCCTGTTCTGTTGGGCGCAATGAACTTAATAATTGGCCAATCCCTGTGTCATCACTGCTAACCGCTTTTGGAAAAATCTAATTTCTGTGTCCTATAATCGACCCTTCTCGCTGATAAACAACAGACTAGTCTGCATGCTGCCTTGCGTTTGTCAGTTCAAAGACAATCTACTAAAGGACCTTTAAAGCCAAGCAGAAAGCCAAAGCGATATCAAAGCACACAAACAAATCCCACAGCAGCACATTAAGCCCAGACATCACTTTAAACAAATCAAACGCCTCACTTCAAAAGAACAGTTAAGCGTACGCAGACAAATGCACACGCACACATGCAAACACAATGACATGTAATTACTGTGAAAAGCATATCTACAGTTTACAGTGAGAACTACATTAGTGTGTTTGTGTGTGTGCAGTATTTACTCAATGTTAATTGCACACAATGTCCACAGCTCTTATTTAGAGACTAATAAAATGTTATTAGCAGCATAAGCACTTCCACCTGCTGAGCTTTTACTATGAAACCTTTGCCTCTGTGTATATTTACGTGTGTGAGTAAAGTGGAGGCGGGAACATACAGTATGCACGTGCATGTGTGTGTGTGCATTTGTTGCTGTATGTGGTGGGTCAGATCAAACGCTCTGCACTGTCAGGCCTGTGGAATGCTCTGCACACCACTGATGATATGAAATGGCCTCTGAGGAGCACAGGACTAACCCCAAACTATGTTGCTATTTTTGATCAAACACACTTTGCTCTTCTTGTGGGTTCTGAGTCAATGAATTAAAGTGAATGGACCCTGCAGAGCAGTTTATCATTGCTCAAGGGTTAAATTAGGCATGAAAGGATCCCAGGAGTCCCACTATTGCTGGTTTGGATCAAGCTAGTCTAGATTTGTAACCCCAGACAAGGAGGTTATGTTTTTGGCTTGGTTTGTTTGTCTGTTTGTCTCGTTGTCTGTCAGCAGTTATCCGGAAAGAAACAACTTCTCCATTTGTGTACATTTCCCAAAGAGCAAGGTTGTTGTGTAATGTTCCTGTTCTAACAACACAGGTGGTATGGGTAGAGGCCAACTGTCACTTTTGAGTGATCCAATCAGAGCTGAGGGATTTTATTGAAATCCTTTTTACAATATGCCCTCAACATGCACCTGCACTCATATAATGGTACTGTTCAGATTACCAAGAGTTAAACGATTACCTGAAAATATGTCATCCAAACCCTTGTGATTTCAAGAGTCAGGGCAAGGGTTTAAAAAAGTTTCCAATAATTGAACCACAGATTGGATTCATTGCTTACTTGGGAAGGGGGTCAAAAGAAGTTTATATGCACAGTTTCCTTCCTGAAATAGGGGATACAATCTCTTATTACTTCCCTTAAGTCAGGCCCTGATGGTAAATTGTAATTATCACGCTCAACACTTGCCAGTAACATGGCAAACTGTTGCATAGCCAGTCACCACCTGCCTAATGAACAGACAGGATCGAACAGAAACTCTGCACGGCTCTAAGCTGTGCACCACAAAAGCGTGCCAGGCATTTGTTTTGAGGTGTGCTCCTCAACTAGGTTTACCACCTAGTAAGGCTTTTAAAACCCCTGTTATACACTACTGAACAGATGTGTAATCTGGGTCACTGCAACAATGCAATGGAGGGCTGAACATCTTTAATTTAAACAAATGCAGAATTAGGACTTCCCGTCATTGAATTAAGATTATCTATATTCAGCTGAAGAAAATGTATCACCTTCGTAAAGCAACTTTCACATATTAGTAGTGGCATGAATATTAATTCAGCAAAAACATTTAAACTTTAAAAAACTTAAAATATTTCCCAGGAGGATATTTATCTTACCCTGTTTGAAATGTATACATCTATTTTCACTACTCACTTCCTTCTCTCATACTATTTTCTTTCAATAAGTAACTTTACGTTTGCATTACATTACATGTCTGACATCATACGTATATTGACCTTCCCCCCGCATTAACTTCTTGTTACAGTATTATTTCTCTAATCAGCCCTGTTGGAGAGAAGTCGGAGGAGGGCAGAGCAGGAGAGGGGGAAAAGGGGAGGGAAGGAAGGGCGAATCTCTTTCTACTTTCCGCCCCGGTGTTTGAAGTCTAAAATCTTTTGCAGAGTTTTAAACATCTGTTTCCAAACTGCCAGCAGCCACTAATTAGGGTTAAAAACAAGACGGAACGTCGTGAGAACCCTGGGGTGGGCATGAGGCGACATGCACACCCCGCTGAAAAACCACCGCATTCCTCTGCCTAAAGACTACTTCTCTGAGAGGGGGGCGGGGGGTTGTGGGTGTGTGGTGGGGAGGAGGAGTGGGGCGGAGTGAGGTGAGGCGGCGGTAGTGGCGGGTCGGTGGGGAGGAAAGAGATACGGGAAGGGTAGGCATTATTTTGAGGCCCCACCTGTCAGTGTTTTCTGTTTGATTCTAGAGGCTGTATGAGTGTGTGTGTGTGTGTGTGTGTGTGTGTGTGTGTGTGTGTGTGTGTGTGTGCGTGCGTGCGTGCGTGCGTGCGTGCGTGCGTGCGTGCGTGCGTGTGCGTGTGTGTGTGTTTGTGTGTGGGGGGGGGGGTTCAAGGTCTTGGAAAGGCTTTGTTGCGTCTTTCTATACCCTTGAAGTCATCAAGGTGTAAGGTATTTTACGTTTAACAGCTCTGCGATGACTCACACAGTTTGTTCAGTCTCTCTCTTCTTTTCCCTGTCTTCCACTACCTGCTCTTTTTTCTCTTCCCTCTTTCTTCATAGCCAGGAATAGCCTCTGTACATAACATTCATCCAATAACTAATCCCCAGCCATTGGATAGCTGTAACAAGCAACCAACCCAACCTTAAACCTGACAAGTCAATCAGGCCCCTCTAAGCATCTCCATTGAACTGGAAGCTCATATTGCCCCAGAGGTAATTTATTTTTATTTTTCAGTGAAATACATATATTAAACTCATTTTATAATTTCAACATTATAGTTTAGATTGTTCTCCACTCAATTTGACAAATTATTTCCCCTTCTGTGCAACACAAATTTGAAAGATTTAACTCAAAGTGCTTTGAACCATTACGAAGTCACCCTGGATCATCAAGACTGTGTGAAAATACGAGATGTAAATGTCAGTAGCAATGGGCGTTATTTATTGCTCACTGTACGAAACTGGAATATTTTCTAAAAAACGAGGTACAGCCTCTTTGATGTTGATGACTTTGAGTCAAAGTTTCATTTGTTTGATTGATGCCTCAGCTTGTTTGGATGGAAATTCGTATCTTGGCACTCAGCAAAACTCAATTTATTGTGAGTAATCTGAGAGCCAACATTTAATCTTTCTAAATAACCGTCCGGAAAGATCAAACTGTAAATTTAAATAAGGCAGAGTCGTGCCAGTTTTAGTTTGTTTTCTTTGAGTGACTGTTTGTCTTTTTAAAGTCTGAAGGATGTGATTACACATTCAGATTTTAAAAGATTTTCCTCAGGGCAATCGGATTTCTTTGATAAACTTATTGGGAAAATATGATTCAAATGTGTCGAAATGTATTTGAATAATGTCTATATAATTGGCCTTTAGATGACACATTACCTTTTATGCATGCCTCTCATAAAACACCACAGTAGCATCCTAATCAGTCAAATTCATAACACATGCCACTGACTAATGCATTCTTTATCATGCCATTAACCGGCTAATACAGAAGAGAAACAGTAGCTTGCTTGCAACTCTGCAATTTTAAGAGTAATTCTGTCATTTAAAAAATATGTATAAAGTGATGTCTTTATTTTTAAGCTTTTGGCAAAACACGTTGTCATAATTATGCCTTTGTATATCAAAATTGCTTTTAAATGTGGAGCTATTAGGCTAATTGATGTGTGTCATCATACCTCAGTTAAAGCCTATTATTAAAAGTCAGCAGTCAACTTATTATTTCACATTTTTTACATTTTAGAGACTCAATTTCACACCAACTCGCAAGAATAGTGGGTTTTGGGTGTCTTGCTTAAGGGCATTTTGAAAGGATACACTGCTGCAAACTGACATGAAAGATACAGCAGGATTAAACTTGTTTTGAACATGGGACCAAGTTCAAGTCTGCCATCCTTAGGCCTTCAATCATTTGGAAGCATGAATACTCAAGAGTATATAGGCAGAGTAAAGACAACATACATGAGGCCAAAATGTGACCCTGTCTGTCACCACGTTTCATTTCTATGTCCACACCAAAAATGTAAAAGGTCCCAAAAGACAAAGGATTTTTACCTAGGATCATGAACCTATTACTACTCATGACATATTGGCCCCCCTCTCAACGTTTATTCTTCCAAGTCAGCACTGACTGGAACGTCACCAGTTCCACCCCGGACTGTTTCTACCACATCTATTGCAGGGAAGCCAGCTGTTGTTGAGTTCGTCTGACGCGCTGCACATTTGTGTTTTGTCTGCATAATCAAGGAAGCCAGAAGTAAACTGATGGAGAGATACAGTCCCAAATTACTCAGGAGGAAACGGGGAACAATGAGCAATTTACGGTCGCTTCATGTCTCTGTTCCACCACAGTGCTAAGTGTCGTCTAGGCTTATCACTGTCATTTACATCTCTTCTCTTCCACTGCCTCAGGCAAAAAACCCTGTAGGAGCACGTTATTATAGAGATATTTTAATCTCAAATAGTGTAAGTGGTTAATTACTTCAGAATTTAGATTTTTATTAGTTGTTAGCAGTTGTAAAAAAAAAAGTAAATCCACAGCCAACAACAATGAAGCCGATTTTGGTAAATGATTATTCAATAGCATGTCTTAGTAACAACATATTGATTACTACAAGAGAAATATTTGTATTTGAAAAAGTAAGAAAAAAAGTATTCTTGACATGAACGAAACATATAAAGATAAATCATTCATTGAGAACCGTTACTCTACTTAAACATCATGACTGATCTCACACTGAAGTAAACTGACACGACCACCATGATATCAAACAAAGTTACTTGTCTGTCAAACAGACACTGGTTAATCTTTTAATGCTTTGTAAAAGTCCTTAGAAATGTTTAAAAAAATTGTTTCCCTGACGTAACAACAAGATGAGGGCATAAAACAACCAATCAAAAAAGTAAAAGCACAAGCTAGGGCAAATATTTACAGGCCTTGTAGCTCCCAAATGTGTAGGTTATGTAACTTTGCAATTATAAAAAAATAACAAAAATAAAGCCATAAAAATGATAATTTGTTGATTGCTTCTTTTTACTTTAATAGCATCAAGAATTTGAAAATATTTGTCGGAATATCACTCAATCATTCAAGTGAGTTTAAATATGCATAAAGTTACTTCAGACATAGGTATTGGGTAATGCAATCTTCAAAGGCGTATATTAAGGCAATTCATAATCCTTAAAAGAACATTGATATTGGGAATTCCCATTATGGCCACATTAACAAACAGGCTACACATACCACCCTTTGGTTTATGGTGAGAAAGGGTGAAAGGGCGAAGTAGAAGGGGCTATACAAGATAATTCATTGGACACAAAGTTCACAATGATATACTGTATACCCCCCCTGTGTATCCTGCAACCTATCAATGTTCTTCTTTACATATGAAACTAAACAAAACGTTGGGATTTTAGCTTTTGCAGACTATTTAAGTGCACACAAATCTATATAAACCACTACAGGAAAGGGAAGCCCCCAAATGCATGTCAGGGCCCATTTAACAACCTGTTAAAAAAGATTATATTTCTTCTTTATAAAAAAGAACTTTTGCTGCTTTTGTGTTGCCACAAATGGTGTTGGAGTGGGACCTCTTGTAGTTATTGCATGTTTGGACAGGACGCAACTGTTATTGTGATAAGATCTAATTCCTGTTTGAAACATATTTTATCAAATTGTTGCAATAAATATAAAGTGTTATAATGACCAAGTCCAATTTTGAGATTTTGATTGAAGTTATTTTCAAAGAAGAGATTCACCATTATTATTCTTGCAGGTCTTGAACACACACACACACACACACACACACACACACACACACACACACACACACACACACACAC
>NW_011337364.1:10014-23156 GCF_000735185.1 Notothenia coriiceps
CCATTATTATTCTTGCAGGTCTTGAACACACACACACACACACACACACACACACACACACACACACACACACAGTCTCTGCCAGCAGAAATAAACAGTAATGTAATAATGACAAGCCAATGTTGCTCCAACCAACAGAATCAGATTGTGTTGTACTCTGTGGCGTTATCATTGGCCCGGTAGCACTCGGCCCACCCATTCTCCACCTATTTTATTGGGTAATATGTTTTCTTATATCAATCCTATTTAAGTGTAATATTTACACTGATAGCAGAGGGAGATAATGTCACAAACTGTGTTTTCTTTCACAGGTGTGTAGAGACATAGAGCACTGCAGGGTGAGAGTGAATGTTTAACTAGGTCAAATATTAACCTCATCTGCACTCAATTTGTGGTAATATTATGGTAATAACAGAGTATTCCTTTTGCACTTACTACAGTCTCACACTGAGGGGTTTTCTTCTAAATGGTCTCAATTACAGCAGCACAGGCCTGACATTTAGTTATGGGTCAAGCTCCAAACGCACATGAGCCTGGATTTCCCAAAATGCTGCTGGAAAGACTATATCATTAGGCCTTCCCCGCCTGGTAAATTGTCTTAAAGGGTCCCTATTATGCTCATTTTCAGATTTCATATTGGTATTTTGTGCTTCTACGGTGACTATCATGTACAATGTGTCGGAGCACTAGCCAATAGAAGTGCAAGTGTTACAAAGTAACAATAATATCAATAATAATTAATAATAATGATAATTATTGCAGATTATAGATTATAAATAAATCATTTAGGGACAAGGGGGTGAGATTAAATAAATTATACTTCTTCTCACTCCTTTTCGAACACTAGATGTAGGACTGTTTATGTTGCTAATGCTGTTGTTGTTGTTGTTGTTGTTGTAAATGTCATTCTTTGTTTTCATTTCTCGACTATGCACTGTTTTTGTTTTGTAATTATTTATTTTACTTGTCCGAAATAAAATGTATCTATCAAAGTGATGTCACTGTCACTGAAGCAAACAAAGGATTCCAATCAAGGCTTTACAGGCACTGTTGGGGGTGTAGGAGAGAAACGCCCTCTGGAGGGAACTTTGGGATTTTACATAACACAGTACAGGACAGGGAAAAAAAAAAAAAAACGAATAGGGCCCCTTTAAAAGTCTCCAGGTTGTCTTAAAAAGCATGCAAAGCAGAAAAGAAAATGATGAACTCCAAACCCAGGGTGAGAAAACAGTATTTATGAATGTAATTCTTCAACTTTGGAAACCTAGTTTGGAGCTACAAATCATGGCAGTGGTTTAGTGGTTCTCTTTTACCTCATTCACACCAACGGTGTTTCAGGGCCGGTTCGGAGCTGGAGCTTGAAAAGCACCGGGTTTTCGTGTTCACTTTGTGTCATGTCAACTGGACTTGATGTGTACATTTAGTGCCCCTTGAATGTGAAAAGCCACAAATTGCAAAAGTAATTGATCTCAAAGTGAACTGGAGTAATAAAATCACAGCACAATATATACATGTAGGATTTGTGCCGTTGAATGTGACCAGAATCATGGAGAACAC
This sequence comes from Notothenia coriiceps, assembly GCF_000735185.1. Classification (NCBI taxonomy): domain Eukaryota; kingdom Metazoa; phylum Chordata; class Actinopteri; order Perciformes; family Nototheniidae; genus Notothenia; species Notothenia coriiceps. The sequence goes on from NW_011337364.1 coordinate 11,572, forward strand.
ATCCACTTAAACACCCTCATTCCTCTGTTCTCACCTGTCTGCCAACTCTGTTATTATGCAGCCTCATCCTGGCATGGATGTCCCTGTAGGTTTCGCGAGCATCCAAGAAGTCCCTGGAGAACTTCTCACCGAATTCCACGTCGGGGCTGCAGCCGCCCCACTCCCAGGAGTCCTGAGATCCCGGGAGGTCGGCAGGGAAGTGCTCCATGACCCCGTGGACCATACCCTTCCCCCGGTTGATGGCCTCCTGTTGCAAACGGTGCAGTTTGATGCGGAAAGCCTCCTGGTCCCCACGTCTCTTCTCATCACAGCTGCACGCCTTCAGTTTGCCCATGGAGCAAGCGTTGGCCACTGCGTGCACCACGCCTGCTGCTGCGATGGCATACGCAAAGGCACTCTCTCTGAAACCTGTTGTAAAAAGATAGGACAGTTTCTTTGTTATATAACCATGAGTGGAATTATAACGTTTCACAAACTGTCACAATCAGGAAACAAGGATTGGAAAATAAAGCACTGTTGTTTAAAAAAACATGTCATAGCACACAGTTTTGAAGCTCAGTCCAAGACATGTTTTCAGTAAAAATGGCCAAGAGGAAGATGGAGTTTAAACTCTCTAAACTGACACTCTGCTTCACTTTGAAGGAAAAGTCGCTGAAAGCTGAAAGAATGCCTTTTACCAGTGTTATAAGATCAATATCATTTGAAGTGTCAGCAAATTTCAAATAACCTGCAGGCAGAACATACCATTGTGCATGTGACATTTACCTGTCAGGTGGAATGAAAGGATTAGCAGAATGAAGGAGGACATTTGAAAGCAGACCAAATTCAGATTATTATGACTTGTTTACAAGTTCAGTTGGGCTGCATTTCTCATTTTTTTACCATAACAGCACGAGGTACAATAACACAACGCTTACATATCCCTCATTAAAGTGTTGCTGCGCAGCTGCGTGATACAACTTTAAGATGTCAAGTGATTTTCTGAGCCCTAAAAGTCAGTTTTGTACCTCCTCTATTTGGATAAAGATACACAAAACAGTTTATTCACACGTTACATGCCAAGACTCATAAAAATGGGGAAACATCTGGGACAATAACAATTAAGTGTTCGAAACAACACTTGCATACTTGGTCTCTGTGGGCCATGTGAACATGAACAGACCCCCACCACTCCCATCAGAGGACTCACAGAGGAGTCCCACACTGAGCAGCGCTGTCTCCTTCTTGTAAACAAGACATCCTCATACTGCTCAATTGTGGGAATAAAACTATTATCAGGAGTATTTTGGTTACGATTGTGATTATTTACCACGATTACTCATTGACTTTGGAAGATTCATGCATTTATTGAACTTTAAAAACATTTTAGAAGGGGATTCTCTTGAACTTTGAATGTAACTCAACTAAAAAACAATTACACAAATTACAAAAAAGTATCAACAAATAAATAAATAAGTTATACATAATAATTAGAAATAAAATAAATAAATACAATTAGAACACAATAAAGTATCTGCTTAAGTGCACTGCTAAATATATTTTCAATATTTTTGTAAACTATATTAAGCATCAATAAGTTAAATTGAGGAGGAGTCTGATCTATGTTAAGTAAATTAGGGCGCTAGATTTTAACTCAAGACAAAATTAGATCATCAATAACATATCATCCTGATTATCTTGTTTCCATAATAGTTTGAAGCCAACTCATTTCCCAGCCTTACCTTCTCTGACAATCCATAATCCATGTATCTGTTTTTGACATTTCTTCCGAATAAAGTTTAAACTTACTGTACCTTCATATGTTAGGGTAGATTGGCTGATTATGCCACACCACAGTTTTTTGCCTTGTTATCACTTGCAATTGTCTTACAAAGACTTCTGTTGTACGCATATAATCTCTCTACAGGATGTGTGAGTGCTTTTGCCTTCACACCTAAACACATTATTTTCTCATTAATAGAAACTTACACGCGGCACATGTAATGAGGACAACTGATCTGCTATTTTGGTCTTCATTTACACAATTGCACTGGCAATACACACATATATAACATTAGCGCTGTCCATGTAGTATCTGGGACAAATAATAATACATTTAAAATAGTTAAATGCTTGAATATTGAAGGAGGAAGTGCGACAGTAGCGCTCGCTCGTACCCTCTACAGCGTTTGTTGTTGGATCTCATCCTACTGTGCCCTCAGGTTGTATTAAATCAGTCCCACTTGCAGTCATTTACTGGAGCAGAAAACAGTGAAGATTATAATGAAAACTTGTAAGGAAAACATGAAAAGAAACCACTTAGGAGTTTATAGCACGCTGCTTGAAGGGGAAATTATTCAGGCTGCTTGTTGGTGTCAAATAAAAGGCTATTAACTGGAACTGCCCTTTTTAGCATTGTTTGATGTTACTTCCTTATTTGTATATTTAAGTAATCTTCATGCTATTTTGTTTTTGTGAGACATGATGTAAAGTATGACACATGTGTTGTCATTGTGGAGTTTTGTATACTTGACATCGGACACATTAACAGGCGAAGGCAGCGCAATTATCAGTAAACGAGAAATTCATCCATTGTGCAAGTGACAGTGTGCAGTTCTCCCATGCAACCAAACTGCATGTTTGAAGTATTACCAAGGCTTTTGCCAATTCGCAGAAAGAAAATAACCTAAACATAACTCTTGAAAGACCGATTGCCAGTAGATCATCGCCGAGGGGAAAACATTGAAGGGTTGCAACGCATCACAATGTTATCCTGCAAGGCACCACATTAATCTTAAACAGGCCTTTAAAAACCCCCCCTCTAAGGCATCCACTGCATTGTTTTAATGCAGGGCTGTTTTATTGAAAGGCTGTTTTCAGTCTGACCAAATTAGCCGACCAGACGCAATTAGATTTTTCGGGAGTTTTAATTCCAACGAACTGCCAACTACCCATAGTGTCTCAAAATGCACAAACCCTAACCCTCAAAACTGCATTACACAGTTCAGTCTGAACGCACAACATGGGCATATCAACAGTTTTAGGTTGGTATGACGACCTGCTAGAAAGTTGCTTATAAACACATGTAGCAGATATGGAGCAACAATACAGTTAACATTGAATCATATTACATCATATGAAATCTCAAACAATGGTTTGAATACCTTACGAAAAGTTACTTCTTTGAATGCTGTTACGAGTTATTCTATGAATGTCAATAACATAAGCATGCTTGTGCAACCCCCTGCAGTGCAAAACATGATGAATCAAGAAGGTTTAGGAAAAGATCATGGTTTGGGTTAAAATAACCAAAGCTTGCATATTTATGTTCGCCTGATGAATGCAAGTCTGATAATCACTCATCTGTTTTCCTCTGTTTGGTCTACACCATCTGTTGATGGAAACATATGGCTCTTAAAAAGCTAGGTGCTCAACTATTTTCACAAACTTAACTTTTTCTACGGTTTGCTGCTGAAAACTAGCAGCAAGATAATATACCACAGCATATCTTCTGAAAATAGCTTAATTAAACACCTGGAAACATGAGAGCTATGAGACTCAACCAAAAAAGTAAAGCTTATCGACGCCAAAACCAAACGATGAGCTTAAAGACTCTTTGTAAATCAGTTTAACACACCAACATACTAATAGTTATTTAACAACAACAAAATATTTTAGGAGCTTTACAATTCAACATCTAATTTAGGGCAATTATGAATTTGGTTTTAAACCAGTAAGAAATTAACCCTCACACTCAAGGTAGGGGGGAGTAAAAAGGATTGCACTTAGGCATATCCTTAGACATAGAAAGCCTGTTTTAGCTCTTGGCCTGTTTTAGGCCAGGCTCTGCAAAGCAGGCCCCCGGTAGACCAGGAGCAAATCAATCTAACAAATAATTTACCGGCTGCGACACGCCCGGCTGAACTGATGGCAGAGGAAGTGACAAAATGAATTAAAGTTTCAAAGGAAACTGTCACTTTGTGTTACAGAAACCGACTAAACTGGTTTATGCCTTTGCCGCCGAGAGTTGGGAAAGTGCTGAGAGCAAATTCACAAGCACTTGCACTGGCAAGGGAAGTAAAAGCATTAGAGCAGACCAGCGAGGTGGGACACAGACACAGTGACAGAGAAAGAGAGGGTGATTCTCCTATTTCTGTCTATCCATGTCTTGCCTAACGTCCTCTTTAGCCTAGTTTTTGATGCAAACTAAACGGGAATGAACATGGGCCCATAAAAGTTATCTGAATCCATCAGCAGAGAGATACGTGGCAGAGAGGATCCAAGGACCGCTGATGTAGTAAAATAAGACACCAAACAAACATTGCAAAGCAGAGCCCCTGATATGCATCTCCAAAACTTTTTACATTTGAGAAATCTCTGCATGAATACTTAAAATGGCATATTCCAAATAAGTATTTCATTTGTATTTAGCTTTGCTAGAATGGCTTTGTGTAAACATGGATTAACTGGCTCTTACAGGATATTATTTTAAAAGCAACAATACCAGTTTGGTATACATAAGCCTTGTTTGAGACTGTATTATTTACTTTTCTATGTGCAGTTACATTGAAAATGTGTGTTAATCTCCACAATTCCACCTCAATGAAAGCCCCCCCTGTTGCAGTAGCTGCACGCAACGATAACTGCGGCACGCTAACTTGTATCCATTTTTTAGCTTCTGTGGAGCTTCTGTGGAGCTTCTGTGAATGTATCAACATGTAACAGATGAATCATCCGATTTTAAGAGGTTGTTTATGTCAGTGGTTTAGAGTTTCTGCACCCGAGGCAAACCAGGGATTCAAGAGAACCAACAACTGCCTCCAATAATAATGACAAACTGCCCGTCAATGAGGAGTGAAAGTATGACCAGAGGTGTGTTAGTAAATACAGTAGTTAATAGTTTTTTTTTTTCTAAGATTCACAAAGGCAACAAAGTGAAAAGTCCTCAGTAAGGGTTGAAAAACCTTCATCATATTGCACACAGTTTGAGGAGAACCTACTCGCAACACCCCTCCGGCCAAAGATCTGACGCATTTAATCAGGTGTTATGACGGGGGAATTCCATCAACTATTCAACGATACAGTCTTGGATAAAAGTTTTAAATAGACTACAAACTCAATATTTAAATGGTAAATAGGTATTGTCATACAAAAGCCAATACGCTTCAATGCAAGAAGAGCTCTATGATGTACTTGAAATGAATTTGCTTACCAACAAGTGAAGCCTGAACTGTCAATTGATGATAGATTTAGATGCAATCGGCATATATCGATTAATAATTCAGATTATAAACACTATGTTCTTTCCTATATGGTAAAATACAAGAACTCAACTAAAAACATGAACTACCAACCACATTGGTCATCTATCAAGGTGTGGTGGTCATTAGGAAACGGATGCCTCTCCCAGTCAATAACCTGGGATGATTCCATCTGCAGGGCTTCCCAACTCCAAAGATCCTCTTTCATCCTTTGTAGCTTAGTTGCAAAGCTTCAAGCTCTACAAATCATCAGAGAAAACTGATCTGCATGAGGTCTGGTAATCTTTAGGTGACTGATTGCTTTTGAAGTTACCTGCTCTTTTGTCCAGGTTATTAGGAGACACGGCGAGGGTTGGAAAGTAGATACAAGTCTGCTCCTTACTAGAGCGAAAACTAACCATTTAGAGACTTCACATCTGCAAGATAACATTCAATAATGTCATTATATGTGTTAAAGTAAACTATCCCAAACCCAGTGACTGTGTTCGGAGAACAATATTACATCAACGCTTGTTACGGACAAGTTTCTTTGTGGCAACTAATCTTTCTAAGCCTTTCCTTTCAAGGTTTTCTATCAAAGTGTGTTTGAGGATGAAACCACAGCCTGTTTGAAGACCAAAACCTTTGAACTCCATGCTTGTACTTCCTTGTTTTCTTTCAGGTGTTTTGTGGTGACACCTCACCTCTGTAAATTACACCTCAAGACGTCTCGTAAGGATTCTCTTATGAGATTCTTATATTTTGATCAACTTTGAATCAACTTATTTGTGCTGAGACAATATCTGTAATGCAAGACATCCAAAGCACTCACAGGAAAATGAATTCAATTAAAATTGAACAGTAGGGTTAGGGTTGGCCGAATGCTGTTTTATTGGGACACGGAAACTGACCTCTTTTAAAGACTATGCTGTCGTAGGGTATTTTGTTCCTCGTCTCCAGGCTGGAGCAATTCCAGCGGTGCCCTCTGAACTGGTGTTGGCACTCATGGATGGCAATCTGGATTCCCTGGATTGCTGAAGCAGTCACGTCTGGGTTGCGCATGCACACCTCCAGCTGTCGCCGCGTTAAACCCGGCAGCGTGAGACACACGGTGTTGGCATTCAGGATCGGGTCGATGTTGGGGAGCTTCAGGCCCAAGATTTCATTGGAGTCTACCCTGCATGGAGCACATAGGTCAGGTTATTGACAGAGACGGAAACTCATAAATATTTTGTCACTCACAAACGTTTTTAGGGTTCTGAAAAATGCTTGTTATGTGCCACAACGGTGTTCAGTTCCCACAGTATTAAACATATCCTGACAAGATGAACCAGTGTTGTTGAATAGCCTCAATAATACAGATACTGCAGGTCAATGGTGGCTAAACAGTTACCACATGCTGGTGGTTAAAAAAAGAGAAATGTGCACAATATTTATTTGCTTTTTAATTTTCAGAGTCAGTTGAGAATGCAAAGTTCGGTTATCACCAATATGATATACATTTAAGGCTGTTAATTTTGATAACAATAAATCCATTTGCTCAAATGACATATATCACATATAATTTTAGCTTTTTAAATCTACGACACCCTTTTTCCAGGGTTCATACTATTTAAACGAATATGCCAAAGCTTTCTGCAAAGGCATTCTGTTTCAGTTTGATTTTGTGTTAATGTTTGCCAGATTCACCTTTGGTTTACGGATCTTCAAATTGATGCAATATAATCGCTGTACAGTGGGTAAGCTGAGGGAACAGGATTTACTTACTTATTTACTGTCGGCATGCATCAAATAGTTATAGTAAACGTTTTGGATACACAGTCACTTTTCACCTCAGTAAATCAGTTAGCATGTAAATTCAATGACTTTTCTCGCTGCAAGGTGTGTCCCTGTCTGCTGCCTCTGTTGCAGATCAATCATGTGAACAACAGTAATTCAACTGACAGCGGTCAAAGCCCTTTTCTACTTCACAGAGAAACACTAACAGCAATAAGCAGGAAAACACAGGCTGCACTGATGATTGAGCCCAGAGGTGCACAGCTTTTTCTTTCCATTATCATTACAAGTAAAACACAGGTTGTATGTCGCACTGTGTGTATAACCAGACACACAAATGAGGACCATGTATGGCTGTGGGCGAACATACACACATACAACACCTGACATGCACGCAGGAATACCCAGGTGGAGAGGAGGGAACAGTAACGCTCACAGAGACACTAACACAGCTGCAGAACTTTGCATACTTTTTCTTTCCTTAGCTTTTATGTGCTACGTGTAACATCTGCAGGTTTCTCTTGTGCAAGCATTTTCAAACAAAGAGAAAAGGTTGACTTCCTGAGTGAAAAAAATAGCTTTAACTGTCACAACATTCTAAACTGCAACATGCCGTGACATAAAATGATCTTATGCATATATTAAGGTGGCATTGCATGTACTGTAATTCCAGTTTGTGTTGTTTGTACCTGTTGTGTTTCTTGCTTTGACAGTTGACCTGTTTCAACAAATGTCTTTCCAAGTGTCAACTGTTTATTGATTGGCAACATTGTTTGGGAATGATGCATGGCAAGTAGTAATTTGCAAGAGATTGTAAACTTGTAAAAAGTAGACCCAGGTTTCAGTATGTGACCCGCTCTATTGAAATCAGTCGGAAGTCGCAACGGCTCATTTCAGAATAAATGTGGATTTGGGTGTTTTGTTTGATTTTAAATAAACAAAGTCTTGGCTTTCAGAATATGAAACTTGTATTCCCAAAATATCACGATAAATACATTTATGAAGTTTGTAAATTATTATTTGTGTTCAATCTTAATTTTTTTACGTTATGCTAAATCACTTTTAAAGATCACTGTATTAAATTTAAAAAACGAGTAATTCATGTTATAATGAGTAAAAAACCCAATTGTATGTAATAAAAAAACATTTTTCAGTTAATTTAACCAACATAGGCTATAATAACTTTTCTTAGTGGGATTTAACTCCATATTAAACTCAACTCACCTTTTATCCAAAAGGCAGATAACCACCAAGACGCATGCTATTCTGAGGACCGAGTGTTCCATTTTGAGCATTGCAATTGTGGAAAAAAAGTTTGAAAAATAAAGACACAAGGGTTTAAAGTCCAGTATTCCGCCTTAAAGTTTAAGGGAGGACTAAACAGAGGAAGGAGGTCAAGTCAGGTCCGGATAAACGTTGGCTCTGGACTTGACAGCTCCGACGACGTCCAGATGTGGCAGCCAGCGGCGGGATACTCATTCACAAAAAAAAAAGTTTCATCCACCTTTAGTGAATGGAGGAGGTTGTTAAAAGTTTGAGGAAAAAGTCAGAGTTGTCCCTCTCATACTCGTCCGTGTACATCCCGGTGTTTTCTCCGATGTGTTTGCATAGGTATAACATCCGAAGAGAGACGGCAGGAGCAGATAGGCGCTCTGAATGAAGTCTGCCTGACTAGTGATGTTTCGGTGCGCTCCGATAGTCCTAAACTACTGCACTTAGCGCTTCGCCTGCCCACTTTTTTTTTTTGCGTCACCCAGGGAGAAGAGGAGCGCAGGGAGGTCAAGTGCCTCATTAAAGCAGGATAGAGATCCTTTTAGATAAGGACAGCACAAACACTTAGCCTGCGCCCTATGTGTGTGAGGGAGAACATTTACATTCACTGCGATGCTGAGGAAGAGGAAGGTGGTGGGCGACATGGGGAGTATTGCAAAAGCGAACTTGTCTGGGGAAAACAGGAGGATTTTTATTAAGTAGGGCAGGGGTCTGCCACATTTACTATCAAAATAGCCATTTTGCTTCTTTGTCACAAGATAGAAATGCCTGGAGCCATACAATCTATTTGATAACACTGCTTTTAAAGTTTTAAATACACAAATGAGTTTGATGCATCTGTGAACTTATAGATCGATATAAAAACTCATTTTGAAAGTTTGATGCAAACATTTGTTGTGATTTGTTCATTTCTAGCACTTTATCAAGCATAAAGTTAAAGCTATCATTGGTTGCAGTAAAGAATATATAAATCTTTACAGGCAGAATTAAACTTTCTATTTCATTTGTGACTTTTCATTTTGGTGGATTGAACAATGGTTAGTTTTCCAAGACCAGGAAGTAGACAAAGAAGGATTTGACTTTGACGCATATTATCTGATCAAATATTAATATTATTGAACTTGCCTTGCCTTGCCTTACTGTGTTTCAAGAGCCGCAGGTTCCCTTGATGTAGGGGAATAAAGGATGATGACAAGAATGATCATGAAGGTGATTCTGAGTTGTTAGAAGAAGCCCATAGAAAACAAACTTTTTGAACACAAAATATGGGGATGTATGATACTGTAGATAATGAGACCTTTGATTGATTTTTATCCTTAAATCACACCAGGATTTTTGGCTACAGTGAATGTTAGCATCCATGCACATTGGAACACCTTTTTTGTATCCAGCAATCACAAAAAGACATTTGAAATGTAATGTTTACTTTTAAAAGTACTTAAATTATTGATTTGAAATTGAAATGCCTATTTCAGAGTTTCTTTTCTAATCTTTCTAATTTACAGTGTGGCTCATTTTTTCTTCAATCCCCCTTTTTAAAGGCGATTTTTAGTTGTTTTTAGTTTCATTTCCATAATGTTTGGGGACTCTAAAGAAAATTGTTTTAAAAAAGAGGCGTCAAGATTGAGCAGTAGAGGCTGTAGAGCAGTAGAGATTTATTCACTTTAAATCCCAATGGTTCATGCTCCATAAGTGTCCTATAATGCAACAGCATATTTTCACTACACCCTCCCTGCCTGGTTATTTTCTCAGTCCCTTTTTCCAGAGCTATACAGAGGACTGTTTTCACAGGCTGCTAAAAATGACAATAGGCTAAACTGATGGGATGGAAAATCAGTGGAGTGGTCCTTTAATAACGGACACATGTTCAAAAGCAATGATATATGGGGGTGGGTTTGCAAAGTTCCAATTATCTTAATGTGAAGACAATCGTGTGAGTATAAAAAAAAGTATCATGGAATAAATGAGGGCTTGTTAAAAATTGTCCAGTGAAGTTCATGTTGCGCTCTAACCTTGCCTGCGTGTTACGGCCTTTAATCTTTCAATTTAAATGGCTACAAAGTATAACAGAAAGCTCCCTTGTTGACGAAGACCACATGATATCACTCATCTCCTTGCTTTATGAGTAGCCTAGAATAAAGATCCAGAAACCACTAATAAAAAGGTTTTCCCCCATTGGAGGGAAGCAAGCATTCTACCAGTGTGGAGTCACCAAAGTAGTAAAACACTACACAAGTTCAGCATTCAGACGCAATTAAGTTGCCATACACAAATTGAGGGAACAATCCCACATCAAATTCTCTCTTTGGGAGATTTATCACCTGATCTGGAGGAGTTTGGCAATGACGGAAACTTTGTTCTTAATTATTTCAAGCCTTGTTACACTTAGTGGTTTTTGTGACTTTGGTTCTACAGCAGGATGTGTCGCACGCTGTCATCCTGATTTCTCTGCAGCACTCGCTCTCATCATGACGATTAAATGACTTTCTGAATCACAGCTTCTTATAAACTTGACTCATATAACTCCCCTGTCTCCACTTGGAGAATCAAAAAGAAGGGACCTTTTATGTCTATTGTGACCTGGTGAGGCAGCACTATAAAGGAAATCCTGATAATGTTTAATAGGTGTATACTTTTATTGACTGTCTGGGTTGTATGGAAGCTAATGACTGACCGAAAAATGAATGAAAAATCTAATTGTGATAAATAAAAATAAAACTACAAAAAAATCATGAGTGACAATATGATGAAGAAAGAAATTTCACTTACAAAGTGAAAATTATTCTTAAAAAAATGTATAATATTAAATATTAGTTTTAAAAATTATGGGTATAAAAGATTTAAAGGGGACCTATCGTGCAAAATGCACTTTGTGATGTGTTTTATACATAAATGTGTGTCCCCGGTGCGTCGGGGAACTCACGCAGCTTCAGAAAATAAAACCCTGTGACGTCATGGCGGCGGCGGACCCACAGAAAGTTGCTATCAGAAACAATGCCTGACGTGTTTTGGACATAATCTCATCTTTGTTTACATTAGCAAGCCTCACTAACACTCAGAGCTAACCTGTAATGAAGAGCACATGTGTTTAAAAAGAAGGAAATAAAAAAAGAACTCACCTTGTGATAAACCTGCAAGAAAAAAAACATTTGAGCTCCATACTATTTCAGAAATAATCCTTGACGTGGTTTAAACAGGATGGCGCTTTATCACAACCGAATTTAACTTTATCTCCGGTAGAATTCTGATCAGGCATTAGCTCCTAGGGCTGTACCCGAATATTCGACTATTCGACTATTCGTTCGTTGGTCAACTATT
>NW_011337365.1:12181-15819 GCF_000735185.1 Notothenia coriiceps
ACACACACACACACACACACACACACACACACACACACACACACACTCCCAGCAGCTTCTACTGAAGCCTTCAGAGTAAATCGCCAGAACGCCGACACCTCCTCATCTCCACCCCCTCTCTCCATGTTTTCTTTTGTGTTGCCATAAGTTAGTCTCTCTCGGTTTGTGCGCTGGGCTAATGCTAATGCTAATAATGCTAATGCCAGCAAATAAAATGGCAGCTTCAAAACGCTTTTCAGAGTTTTACGGGGCGTGGTTTGCAATCCGCCCAGCCAATCAGAAATTGGTACTTTTTTCTCCCCAGGATAGTCCCACCTCTCTAGCAGGCACTACAAATTTGGGTGAAAGTTCTCTGAACTAAGTTCTCTTTTTGAGGTGAACGCAAAATTCCAGGCACTATCGGAACTAAACGGGAAAAGTACTCCGGTGTGAAAGCGCCTAATGCATTTGAATGATTATACTGAAGGTCTAGGACAACTTTCCTAAAACACAGCGGACACAAACCAAGTGACACACTTTAAAGACAGGAAACATGTTTAAACATCCCTGAATAATCCTGCGTCTCCGCTGCCATCTGCATGCGTCCTCACTTTTAAAAACACGGCTATAAAAAGGTATTTAAATCCAGAGATCTGAAAGCTGTGAGACCAAATGTGAATGTGTTGCTGAGTCTTGTAGCTCTGCATGACGCCCCCTTGTCAGTGCATGGAGGTGTTTGGATTTGGAGCACAGACTAAAATAGATATGAACATGCACCCAGAGGAGATGTGATCAGAGCAGGGAGGCCGCAGTGTGTCGGGGAACATGCTTTAAAACACTGAGAAACACAGCTGTGCAGGTGACAGATATACTCTACAGGTGCAGAAGCATCTGGTGTAACTGCTGCACTAAAACACGAGTTATTCAGCGTAAAAAATAATCAAATATACAGTTTATTTTGACTCAATCCCAAATACACCATCATTTAAGTTCTTGTTTTTAAATACATGTTTTAATTATATTAATATTTGTATTTTATCCTTTTTTGGACATTTTACTCTTCCTATATAACTTCCTTTATATATTTTTAAATATAGTCAATCTTTTTTGATATTTTCCTTTAACTCGTAATGTTTTTATAATTATTTATATTTCATTTTATATTTCTTTTTCATTTCTTATGTTTGTATAAATATTTTTTTTATTTCTGTTTTTTTAAATAATTTTTTGGATGTTTTTCTCGCACTTCCTATGTTTTCATTCATCATTTTTTTATCCTTTAAATATATTTAATATTACTAGTTTTATCATGTTATTTTTTGTTGTTCATACACTGCCAACACAGCGAGGTGTGTGTAAAGACGCCTGGCTGTCCAACAGGTCAAAATCCCTCGAAAACTCAGAGAAGCCATTGTTGTCTCTGGATTTTAGTGTGTGTGTGTGTGTGTGTGTGTGTGTGTGTGTGTGTGTGTGTGTGTGTGTGTGTGTGTGTGTGTGTGTGTGTGTGTGTGTGTGTGTGTGTGTGTGTGTTCATCATCAGAGGGGGAGGACTCTCTCTCTCTCTCTGTAATAAGGCTTCTTGCTCTAAAGCCTTTAATCTGAGCAGGAATGAGGGGCTATATCTCGTCGGTCCTCTGGCTGCAAAGAACAATCTCTCCTGCTTCCCTTCTGTCTGCACACACACACACACACACACACACACACACACACACACACACACACACACACACACACACACACACACATACACACACACTCTCTGAAACACAGCCTCCCTTGTTAATTATCCTCTGCTCTGCTTTCTTTCTGTTTATGTAAAGTTTGGACAGTGCTCACAAAACACACGAAGCTCCATGCGCTAATTATATTTTGGACACAGCTTTTCCACTTAAATCTATCCTCACATAATCTGCCCTTCAGTCTTATTTACAATCCAATTCCTCCAGAATATCTCCTGGAAAGATGATATTAGGAGATTTCCATTCAGGACGTGAGGCGGTTAACGAGATGTGTTCTAACCGGCGTGGTGTTCTGATTTAACTCATTATCTGTTGGCTTTGGGTAATTAGCACAGCATCTGCCTCTGGTGGCATTTAATCAACAAATATATCTGCCATCAGAAATAAACATATTTTAATCATGCATTTATGTTGCTTAATATTCAGATCCCAAAAGAGGCGGTCATTTTTAATTTAATGATAGCTTTCATTAGAGTTCAAAATACTGGGGAAAGTTTGAATTAAAGGTTTATTATTACCAAATAATTACGTTGTTTTTCTATTTCAAATTGCCCAGTTGTCAACATGTGCTCCAATTGAACAAGAAAAGGAACTTCCTGTTTAAAGCTAATACAAAATAAAACTTCAAATTTCACAATAAAAGTCCTAAAATTCTTATTTTTTCTCTGTTTTTAAGTGAGACATTTTTTTTAAATAATAAAAGAAATCAAAAAAAATTATAAAACAATATTAAACTAATACATTTAAATTCATAAAAGTAATCTTATTAAAACCCCAAAACAGTTTTTTCTTAAATGAGGAAAAGTATAATGAAAATAAACAAAAAACGAATAATTGTATTTATTATTTTTATAAAAATTATGTATTTTTTAAATCACAGAATTTGGAAATAATATTTAAACTAATATTTTCTTGAAATTGATTTCTTAATGTTGAAAATCTTGGAGGTGGGCGTGTCTGAAAGCTTGGGGATTTTTTGCGAGCAACGCGACCAACAACCAATCACATGAATCTCCCGCCCCCGCATACAAACCAATAGCAATGTTAAAACGAAGTAAACTGGATATAAAACTCTCCAAACAGCGAAAACCTACCAGTTTCGCCCACTGTCTCTGCCACCTCCCTCCATGCCTGGTTCCTCCGGTTTGTATCCCGGTAAATAGTTCTGGTCGTAAAGAACCGGGTGATTTGCTACCGTAATTTCTCGTTTGGAATATGAGGAAATGAACTGCGGTATGTCTCTCCCAGCTTGCACGCAATTTGATTGGCTAACGCTTGTACTGTCAGATTTGCATAAACGGGATTTGATTGGCTGACGCTTCCAGCTCAGCTTCAAAAGTTGAACATTGCTCAACTTTTGAATCCTGGAAATCCTGGAAATCCTGGAAATCTTCGCTTTGCTTCCCCACAATGCAGTTCGGCGAAAAGCGAGGCAAAGTGACGTCACCCCCATTCAAAGTCAATAGGCAGAAAGCTGCTGTGTGGACGGGCTGTAAGTCTAACTAACACTCTCCTGGTTAAGCAAATATTAAATAAAATAAAATGACTTTCTGACTCCAAACGGTGAAGAGATAAAATAAAACCAACATTTTCCGATCTGTAACCCGTTTTAAATAAAGTGACAGAACACCTGCCAGGTTTCTGATCTCTGTGTCTTTGGAATTCATGTTCAGTTTGCTTTTGTAATGACATCAGCAGATCTGGAGTCTGTAGACTTCAGTCCTGACTTCTGAAGGATTTAGAGAGGAGTCTCAGCGAGCCGTCTGACTCCGACAGTTATCCTCTCAGGATCCTGCAAACAGGAAGCAGCTGCAACATCTTTCATTACTGCTCAAACTCTGAGAGAAACTCTGAGAGAAACTCTGAGAGAAGCTCTGAGAGAAGCTCTGAGAGAAGCTCTGAGAGAAACTCTGAGAGAAG
>NW_011337366.1:0-9604 GCF_000735185.1 Notothenia coriiceps
ACGCATTATTCTTATTCTTATCATTCTTTATGAGCGCAGTAACGGTAAGGTATCTAATTACTTATTTATTTAGTATTCCATAACTTAATAACAGAGATGGTCAAACTAAAGTGGTAGAGACATGGCAGAAATCCTACAATGAAGCGGGAAATTGAACTGTTCACCCGTGGGAGGGCGATCAAGAAAAGAGAGCGAGCGGCCCCGTTGAGGGAGTTTACAGATGAAAAGACACAGAAAGACAGAAGCACAAAAACAACAAGTAGGCTATATTTAGGTGTTTTTTTGTAAATAACCGCCGGTATCAACCGAAGTACACAAAATCAAGTTTCCAAAATCCGACACTAGAGGTGGTCTAACGCACCGGCAGATGACAGCGCTGACAAAGTGTGTTTCCCGCAGCGAGACGCTACAATACTGATTGTGGGCTTATCATGTTGATTCGGCCACAACAGAAAAAAGAAAAACAAACTCTCGCTCTCTCCAGAGGGGCAGGTCAGCCAAAAAGGCCAAACGGGGCCGTTGCCCGCGCAACATTAGCCCGTACCTGTGCACGTCCCTGCATGACACTAACAGTGATTGAGGTTTGCTACACTTTTTTAGACACTACTTTTTTCTGTGGATTGGTATGACTGCACATGGTCACTTGATCAGAGCGTCCTTAGCAGCGATCAAAAAAGAGCAGACCGCTGAATGGCCAAAGTAACCAATCAGAATCAAGTACACAACTAAGCTGTGTTAAAATGAAAGACAAGTATCGTCAAATGTTTCTTTACAGATATAAACTGTATAACATTTAAGAAAGTAAATCTCGTGCTTCATAGATTCAAGCTGCTTTATTTAAAACAGACCCAGTAAGCAGATACAAATATGCCAAAAGTGAAAAACAGTTGTGCTGGAACGGCAGCTGATTGTCAGTGTTCAGTGGACATTGGGGGTCATTGATCACTTGACCAGTTTAAGGTATGTTTATTATGTGGTTCAGGGTTCTCTGCTAAACAGCTAGATGTAAATTGCACTGAGTGAGAAACCCCTAAGAAACCATCCACAGCTATATCTGCCTTTGCATTGACCCTTGCTGCATAGGTCGTTTTCAGTCTGCTTGCTGCAGATGTTTCCACAGTACAAACTAGTGTTGGAGTGTAATGGAAAGTCACACATGGAATATATACATATGTTCACATCACTGGTTGTGGCAGGAGAGATGGCATGCAGAAAGTTACAGAGATCACGCTGTGACCCCAACACACTTCAACAACATAGCCATGACTTTTGGTTTTAAAGCACAGCAATATAATGATAATGTAAGAATGATAGTTTCCTTCTGAAACTGTTCAGGTTTGATACAGCTGCAGAAGTGTTTCCCCAAAAAGGATTTGTGAATAACAGTTTCATTACAGGCTACTGTGATTTGTAAATGACCCTCTTTAACATTTGAAGGATTTCTCCACCAACACCTCGGTAAACTTTGATCACAGTACCTGTGTGATAAAGAAGTGTTGATGTAATAAGCACCTCTGTCCCAGGGAGCTGAACTCTATCTGACCTGCTGAACTTGTCAACGCTCTTTCAAATTATGAATAATCACAGTGAGTCACCAACAGCCATGCTAATGACGCCATTAGCATGGCTTATTTGGCCCTCATACGACTCCACAGCAGGGGCCCCGGGGCCAGCAGACGCAGTGCAAACGCACTTTGAGGAATTAACACTCCCATTGACTTTCATTGACTTCTCAAACACTCTATAAGCTCATTGATTCTAAACGACCTTGGTCATCAGAGCAAATAACTGCCCATTGCATTTAAAGTGCATTCTCACTGTGGTGACTTTCATTTGAGAACAAACCCTTAAAAAAAGAAAACGTCAGGAAAAACGTTTAAAAAGTTTAATCAACTTAAAAGCGGAACATCCACTGGGGTGAATGAAGAGAGACAACATTGACCTACCATTTTGATAATTGGTTACATGGGGATATTTTCCCTATGGTTAGATATCTGTAGTAAAATCTATGTAAAAACATAGAGCTAGAGCTTGAGATAACATGTAGCAAAAGTTTCATTAATTAGTCTGCCAGGAAATGAAAGGAAAGTATATTTGTGATATAAAATGTTCTCCCTAAAACACTTTATTACCATACTTTCACAGGGGTATTTTAAATCTTTAAACATAGACCAAACCTTGGCAAGCAGACCAGATTTTGTTCTCTCCTTTCATTTCTGTGGTTTCTCTGTTCCTCCAGCCTCCGCCCCTCACCTCTCTCCTGCACTGTTCATGGCAACTAAGTGGTTTGGTGTATAAAAGTGTTGCCTTTAATAACACTACTTATGTAGCTATAACAATGATTTACTCTCGGCCATGTTCAGGCCTGACGGTCTAATTGAAAGCAAGTTAGTTTCAAAGTCTTTCAACACTGTGTTGTAAATTCACTACAATGGTCACAAATTTAGAGGAAAATGGCCTTGGCCGTGCAAAGGTTTTTTCTCCACTGGGTGATGGTGAACAATGGAGGGAAGCAGACGCTCTTTAGAATGAGCAGAGGAGGCAAAGTTCAGAGAAGTTCATTCACATCGTTCGAGGGCTGGACTCGCGGGGATAGGATGGCCGGACATAAAGGTGTCAGCTGCAATTTACTATTACAATTTGGCCATTAAGCTGAAACTCTTATCAACGGTGACTTACAATACGTACAACGGTTCAGTATTTGTGGATCCAATAATCACAAGTAGCACAGTAATAAACAAGGGCCAGGGACAACAGTACAATGTAAAGAAGTGGCCGTGCAGAGGAGGGAGGCGGGATGTAAATCAGAAAGAGAAACAACATGAGAAGGAGGCCAAGAAGCACATCTGCCAGTGAAGCTGCCATTAGGCTGCACAAACACTCTCATTTAGCCAGCACATAAAAACGTTATGTGACAAATACATGCAGTCAAAAAGATCATGTTGCTGATACTGAAACAAATCCGCTATAATCCATTTGTTTAAACTTGCAGGTTACTTAGAGAAACTGTTGGTTGTTGCGATAAATGAAAACAGCATTCTCCTTTAGGATTTGAGGGAAACTATTTTCCTCACAGATTGCCGATCTCTGTTGCTAAAGATGTGGTGAATGTGGTGAATCGAAGCTAAATTACATGGTTAGGTTTATTTAAAAACGATCATAACCTGGAAGAAAACATGTTTCCCTCAAATGTAATGACAGTACAGTTTTGTTGGTACGGGCTGGTTTAATAGTCTTACCTTATATGTTTTCCTGCATTGTTAAAGGAGTCATTGTATTGGTTGCTTCACGATGTTTTCCCACTTACTGTTAAACAGTTAAATATTCCTATTGATTATGGTCAGACGACGAGTGATATTGTGTCAGGATTGATCCCATAGCTGTGCAAGAGACATCTTAGTGATAATCAAAAGTATGTAATGAAAAAGAATCCTCATAAAATCTCTCAAAATTGCATTTTTAAGATCGGTTTCGATCAATAAGTTCTGCAGCTAATAATGTAATACTTTTAAGTGTTCATATGGCAAAGTCTCCCTCTTTATTGTCAAATATAATACCATTTGTTCTAGCTCCACTGGTCTTTTCAGAGTCAGAATTTTAGCTCACATACCTCAAATTTATTTTTGTGCTTCATCATCAATAATTATCAGTGAGTTTATTGTGAAGATCCAACTCTTGTACTATTTTGGAATAATAATAACTTTGGGTTGCAGTTATTGGTTCTTTGCATTTTTAAAGACAAAATGAATCTTCAACTTGGCTTGTTTTAAGCACCGACAGTCCTATTTAAACACCCAGAACTCACAGCAATCCACTTGTTGCCTTAATGTATGAACCTTATCTCTGACCCCACAGTGAACATGTCCCCATGCTACCGGCCCACCACCACGCTTCCTCTGCCGTTCTTTAGTGGTGCAGTGCCCTGAAAGTGAACTGATCAGATTGAACTCTTGTTCACCCTGTCTGCTCATCTGCCAGGGTCATCAGCCCTCTGCTCGGCCTCCTTCTATGGATTCCAGATTTCTCTCCTATTTTCCTTTTCTCCACAATTTATTGATTCTGTAAGGATGATGGAATGTGTGTGAGTGTGTGTGAGGGCCACCCACCCTCTGTGTCCACAAAGTAAATACATTAACTGTCATCAGCTAATTTTACCTGGGGTTTTCAAATAAACCATCTTTATCTAGTCATGTTCAAAGATAGATACAGTAACTAACGACTTCATTAAAGCTTTTGTTTTAATTAGATTATCTCTACTAATTAGTGTTTGTGCTTGCAGTTTAACATAAGTACCGCAGTATTTCTCTTTAGCTCAGATAGCCTACTTCAGAGTTCAGGCTTTCTACTAAAACCAGTACATAAGGTTTTAAATCATACCAAATGCAATATGTGTTTTCTTCCTAAGAATAATATTAGAAGATTGATATACTGCATCTCATGTCTCTGTGATAAGTATGGATAAGGAGCCACGACTCAGTTAGCCTAGCTTAGCATAAAGACTGGATGGAGAGCTAGCAGATGGAAGCAGCAGAATAAGATATTAGTTTTCCATGTCTTCTTTCTTGTCAAAATCTGGTGTCAAATCACCCACAAAGCAACGTGACAACCGACAGTTCAGAGATCCTGGAGCGCTACGCTAACAGCAGCTAACGTAGCCTTACAAAGCAACCCTGTTTTTTGCAGAATTGTGGTTATATACCATTATACACCTAACCTGATAAGTCAACCACGTTTGGAGGGAAACACATTGTCTTCTCGATTACCGCTGCAGATTTATATTGAAAAAAGCTTATGGTGACTTTTGGTTTCACACCGGAACAGAAGCCTCCTGGGTGAAAGTCCCTTCTTTATTTCAAATGTATTTGTGATACTTGAAAAATGTAGGCCGTTTAACTGGGAATGTGACTATAAAGTTTTGTTGTATGGGAACGTAACTTCTTAAGAGACAGATCAGGTTCAAGCCAGAAGTTTGGTAAGCTCACTTCTTTATAACTTTACAGAACACACCTGTTGATAAGTTAGCTTTAGCAGTGTCCGGCTAGCTCCCTTTTCTGCGTCCAGTCTTTATGCTAAGTAAGGCTAACCTTACTCCAGCTGTCCACTTTGATTAGTGTCAACGTTTTCTGCTCACTCACAAATAAAAGACACGTTGTGTACATTTTGTGTTCTTACATTACACTGTAGCCCTTAGATTAAAAGACAAACACCAAGATTCTCCGCAAAACAATTTTATTAAATAAAAAGCCCATACAAGTCACTTAAATAAATTGAGGTAAGATACAAAAGTTATATAAACAAACTCTACATTATTATGTACAAAATCCTATCGATACACCTCTGAGCTGATTAAAGTGTTCCATGTCTGTGTATAGTGCATCTTGTTTAGTTTGTCAAACAAAACGTATATATATATATATATATATATATATATATATATATATTTATATCAATTTATACAAATCCACTGTAATAACATCATAGTATAAAATATGTTCTGAAGTCATCTACAATATGTACAATTCATGTTATTAAAAAGAGAAATCATCCACACAAGTCCATAAGACCAGAATTACAAACATATTTTGGTTGAAGTGTAAATGTAGCAGTTTCTTTCCAAAAAATCCCAAAGTAGCTTTGATTTAAAAAAAACAAATGATTTGATGCTTTTGGGAAACCCTTATATATTTTTACTCTAAACTGATTTTAGGAAAAACAACCCCCTCGAAATCTTTTTTGATTTTTTATGCATAGCTGGTAAACTTTGTTGGCAGATTGTCCACAGGGTACACAGTAGGTCCTGTTTTCATGGTGGGGGGCCCGTTTAAAAGGGTCCAGTGACACTTGGTGACCACCTCTACGAGGAAGATCTTCAGCAGGACTTTAGCAAACTCTTTGCCCACACACATCCTGGAGCCCCCACCGAACGGGATGTACTGGAATCTGGAGGAGTCGGCGGAAGGTTTGGAGATGAAGCGCTCCGGCTGGAAGTCCTCCTTGTTGGGGAAGCACTCCGCCACATCGTGGGTGTCACAGATGCTGTAGATAACGTTCCAGCCTTTGGGAATTTGGAAACCCTGAAAGGATGAGGGCAGATGATCAGTAAGCAGGCCGATTGATTCATTCGTGTATCTTCAAGCTGCCACTTCTTAACAGATCTAGTAAATAGTTGTAAACTTACATTGAGTTCAAAGGTCTTGAGGGCCACTCTGAAGCCTCCAGGAACAGGAGGGTTGATCCTCAGAGTCTCCTTAATCACACAGCCGGTGTATTTCAACTGCTCCAACGACTCAAGGTCCAGACTGTGGAGGTCTATCCCCTGCTCCTCCTGAACACAGAGACACAAAGGCATGTTAGAAGGATGGTACTAACCAAAGTTTAGTGATACATGTTGAGGAATGGGATAGAGCTGTCTACTAACATACTATATCACAGCCGATATTAACAGGCATTTTCCCTCAAATGGCTCAAAAGATGTTTGAGGACACTTTAGGATATTCCTCTTACTAAATCATGATCTTCCCTAGCAACTAGAGTTTAGATGTAATGGAGACATGGATTTCGTTTGCTGAAGAAGACCATACACTTGCGCTGAAAGTTCATGAAAAGTTAGTATCTGAACTTAAAATCCAAAACCTTTCGGTAAATTACCAGTTTTCAAGATCAATAATTAACTCCTGCTTAATTATTAAATGTGATTAAGTATTGCAATATTTTATAACGTGTCTAAATTGACACTATTTAAAGTGTTGGAAAAACAAGCTTAATATTTTCCGTTGTATTTACCTTCTCCATTAGTTCCTGCCTCAGTTTATCTACAACCTCAGGGTTCAGGCCCAGGAACATGACCAGGGAGGTGGCCGTGCTGGCGGTGGTCTCGTGGCCCCCAAAGAGCAGCTCTGTGGCAGACTCCTTGATGGCCTGGAAATAAATAAGGTAGACGAACAGAATTAGTTCAAGCCCTAACCATTGAAATGGATGGTGAGAAGGACAGGAGACACAGTCAGGTATTTTGACGTGGTAGATGTGATGATCACCTGCATGCTGAGCGGCTCCCCGCTCTTCTTGCTGCTGTCGATCAGCTGCTGAAGGGCGTCTTGGTGTTTGGACTCTTTGTCTGAGTCCTGCATCTTCTTCTTGATGTTCTCCTCTATCTTGGAGTGGATGAAGTTCCTCGCCTTCAGACCCTGGAGGACAGCAAAAAGAAACACAACGTAAGAATATGACATAGACAGACACTTATTTAATATGTTAATATCTTACGACTGTAGGAACAGAACCAGAGTTTTCAAATGTTTAAACCCATTTAACAAAATCAGTTTTCATTACACAGCTGTTTTTCCTCCATACATTCATTAGTTATTCTATATTTACTTGCTTGAGTTTTAGAATTCTGCAAATGTGCTATCATGTGTTGACTGTTAAACATAGTACAAAATATCAATGTAATAGTTATGGTCCAACTTTTCATTAATTACTTACAATGCTTAACTTTACCAATAGTAATGCATGTTTCATTGTTCATTTTCAAATTAAATCTATGTCTTTACAGATTTAAAGTGAGGGTAGGGCAAGGATGTGTCTGTCTCTTACCCGGTACAGTCCGCTGAACGGCACGTCGATGGGCAGAGAGAACAGGTTCTTTATCATTTCCTCGAAAGCTTCCACCAGCTGCTGCTCGTCCGTCTTGATCTGCTCTGGCTCGAAGCCCAGCAGGATCCTCATGGCGATGCGGAACATCAGCCGCTTCATCTCCGGGTAGACCAGCACGCAGGAGTCCTTCTCCGTCCACTCCTTCACGGCCGCCCGCACCTCCTCCTGTATGACGGGGATGTAGAGCTCCAGAGCCTCTCTGGAGAAAGCCCGCATGATGGCCTGGAGAAGAGAGGGTGAGGTGTTAAATTATGAAAGCAAATGTCCAACCATGTGGTATTATTCAGTCACATTTCTGAGCAATGACTGACAAGTCTTGGGCAATATGCTTAAACAGCAGATATGAAGAAAATCTTATTATGTTGTCTAAGTGTAATGCAAACTTCTCCTTATAGACTCATCCGTCAAAAAATGCTTAGAACAAGTAAAAAATCTGCCATTATTCCTTAAGATACAAAAAGAGCAGATCTACTTAAAACAAGCATTTTTTCAACACAAATGAGATTTTTCTTAACTGTATTAATCTTGGTTCGTTTTGTAGGCTTTACTATATATAAACACAGTGGCCAATTTAAAGATAAAAACTTAGTGGACTTCTCCTGGTGGGAGAACTGCAGAAGCAGATGTTTGAACCTTTTCCCAGGAAATACGATTTTTAGTATCCAATTATCACAAGTGCTTAATATCAGACTATTGATCATACAATGTTAACAATCGCAGCAATTATGTGAGCTGCTGTGTTT
The DNA here is from genome assembly GCF_000735185.1 of Notothenia coriiceps. Taxonomy (NCBI): domain Eukaryota; kingdom Metazoa; phylum Chordata; class Actinopteri; order Perciformes; family Nototheniidae; genus Notothenia; species Notothenia coriiceps. Next base: position 8,394 of record NW_011337366.1, read on the forward strand.
TTTCTTATATAAATTAAGCAAGATCAAGCATGAGGAAAACAAATATGAAGGATATTTTCTTCTACATTCACTCAGACACTGAAGCTTCACATTTCATTAGAAAATAAGTGAGGATGGTTTTAAATGAATTCCTCACGCACCTTTTTCTTGCTCTTGTGCAGGGCTCCGTGCACGTTGGACAGAGTGTCCGAGCCCAGGATGGTGCGCACAGACGCGGGCCACTGCGCGGACACGAGCTTGTTCTCCCCCAGCAGAATCTGTCTGACGTTGTCCGCTCCGGTCACGCGCACCGTGGGGTTCCCGAAGAGGTGTGTCCGGTAGATGTAGCCGTACTTCTGCCGCTTCATCCGCAGGAACTTCCTCCTCTGCACAGAGACACAATATTATCATATCTGACTACACACTGATACAACAAATACACACACACTGATTCATCTCTGAAGTTATACAAAATAAATTAAAAAAACTAAATAATAAATACAAATGTCAGTTAAATAGATCTTTAAAATGATACTGTGCCTGTTTTACTTAGTTTTACTGTTGATTTGTATTTATTTGCTGTTTGTATTTGTATGCTTTATTATTATATTTCTAACTCATGTGCAATGCCTTGTTAAGTACATCTTTAATCTAATTAATCAACAATACTGGGATGACAAACTAATTTAAAAGCTGAATTAATCCGTTATGGTACCCAATGTTTAACTCTGCCATGAAATAATACGTTTTCCAATAAAACAGACAAAAGTAAATGTAAAAAAGTTGAACACGAGTTTCTACTGTGTATAGAGCATCCTTATCCACGCGTGCATGTGATAGTAGTAGTACCGGGCCATGGTTTACCTGCAGGATGAGCTGCAGCGTCTCTCCGATGAAAGGTAAGCCCATGGAGCCGGGGGGCAGCGGGCTGCAGCAGCTCGGGTCTCGGCCCCGGATCATATACACCTCCCACAGCTTGAGCGCCACCAGGAACAGCAGCACGGGAAGCACGATGGTGCACAGGAAGGTGGCAAGCAGCGTGTTCAGGGCCATGGTGAGTCTGGTGTTGCGTTCAGGTGAAGCTCTGTCAGCTCTGGAGCCGCAGCTGCTCCTCCTGCGCTTTTATAGGCTGCCAGGACTGCAGGCAGCCTGCTACCTTCTCCTCCCTCAGATAAATTAGTTCACTCAAAGTTCATCTTTAATTGTGGGTGTCGCTGGGACCCGCCCCCCCC
>NW_011337366.1:16586-21205 GCF_000735185.1 Notothenia coriiceps
TATTACTAACTAACTTTATTGTGAAAATTCAAACTGGAACGGTTAAAAGAATAGTTCCGGTTATTCTGAGCCCCATCTCTGGTAGATAAATAAAAATAAAGAACTATACGAACAGATGTGTAATTATTTAATGCAGCCGAACCATTTATTTACAATGCCAAATTCATTGTGATGACTTTCAAAGAGTAAAGCCAAGCACTGCTGGAATAAAGGTATGAATTTTTAACTTCTAACGAAACGTTTTTTTTCATATGGAATGCAGTTGGAGGTCAACCAATCACAGAGCTTGAGAACTGAATCACGGGGTTTGTAAAACAGAGCCCATGGTGTAGTCCTAAACGATAGCTGGGAATTCTGGGTAGTGTAGTGGTCTTCTGCCCATCTTTTACTCCGAAAAAAAAATGTGTTTCTCCGAATCGAAGGGGAAAATTACAAAAAGCATTGCACACAATTTAAACCAATCAATGTTGTGTAATTAACAAGGATAATCTTGGTGTTTTTTTAGTCTATGAGTAGTGCAGATATCACTGTAAATCAATCGACAGTAAGGGGAATACTTACTTCCGGGTCTACAATTTCTACGTTATCCAATGGGAAATGGACGCGCTCACCATTGCCTTTAAGGGCAGCCGACACAAACGAATGCTGTGCTTCCATTGAAGCGTCAAATCCCCGCAGCAGATGGGAATACATTCTAATCAGTTGAAGCTATTTGCGTCCCTTTATGAAGCCTGGAAGGAGCCAGGAGCGTCCACAAACTGCACGCCACGGGACCCTGACAAACGCGTCGCTCCTGGGAACGATTATGGAAGTGAGATGAGTGTGTTGACAACACACCCTACCATCAGAGAGACAGGTCACCTGACACCTTCATACTGTCTTAATTTATTCTTTCTTTATACATTCCTTTAAACCTTTAAGATATTCCATACAGCCCTTTACATGATTTGTAAAGAAATTCCACAGTTTAATGCCAAACTACAGACTTAGTCCGTGCAAAACGTTAAAAAGTTCTATGTTCTCATCCTTTTGGGCTTAAAACTAATCATTTTTATATTCTCTGGTAGTATCGGTTTTTTTGCTAAGCTAATGAAGTCTGTAAATCAATTTCATCTTAAAGTTTTAACTTAAATGTACAGTAGTTGGTCTCCCAACAGCAGCTAAAACCCTGCACCAACGCATGCAGGGGTGGTGTTGTTGTGTGTTGTGTGTGTGTGTGTGTGTGTGTGTGTGGTGTGTGTGTGGTGGGTGTGTGTGTGTGGTGGTGTGTTGTTGTGTGTGTGGTGTGTTGTGTGGTGGTGTGTGTGTGTGTGGTGTGCGTACGCATGCGATGCACCCGTAACCACACACACACACACACACACACACACACACACACACACACACACACACACACAACACACACAACACACACACACACACACACACACACACACACACACACCACACACACACACACAACACACACACACACACACACACACACACACAACACACACACACACATCTTAGAGTTACTGTGGAGGGTTCAGCACACACACACACACACACACACACACACACACACACACACACACACACACACACACACACACACACACACACACTTAGAGTTACTGTGGAGGGTTCAGCCGATAAAGAGACGCGTCTCTTCCTCCTGATGGAAACCACCCACAGGTAAAAGGTGGACTCAAACACCACTGTTAATGAATAATAATGTTGTAACTGCTTATATCAATATTTAACTATATCACAGCAACATTATACAGTGATGAAATGCTGCTTTAATGATGCGTTCAAACGCATGTTTGAAGTGGATCCGTAGTTTGAGGTGCAAATCTGAGCAGCTCCCAGAGGAGGAGGTCAGAGGGAGTGTGAGGATCCTGGTTCAGATAAGGGTCACACTGCTCTGACATCATCCTTGTGTGTGTGTGTGTGTGTGTGTGTGTGTGTGTGTGTGTGTGTGTGTGTGCGTGTGCGTGCGTATGTGTGGGTTGGTGTGTCTCACTGTAGACACTCTGTAGGTCTCAATGTGAGAGAACATTCGAAAGCTTTACGCCGTGCCTCCATGTTAGTTTTATTTAAACTCTATAAAATAATACTGTTGGTACAATATACACTCTTTTGCTATTTATTATGTTTACTACCATCTACTACTTCACTACCTCAGACTGTAACACAATTGCTGAAAAGATGATCACTTTCATTGCAATATACACTTTTTTACTATCAATTCATGTTACTCCTGGCTACTGCTTCAATATTTGTACGTGTTCTCTTTTTGATGCGACTATGTATTTCTAACCATGGATGTGTTCTCTGAAGTAATTGTGTTTATGTGTGCTTTCCTCTTTATTTCTATATGACTTTGTTTTTGCCTCTGTCTCTGTGCTGTAACCACATTATTTTCCCCACTGTGGGACTAATGAAATCCAAAAGATAAATTGAGCCAGATCCATGATCCAATCTATTGTTCGAAGTCTGAACGTTTTAGCATGTTTTTATTTATTTAAATGAGAGTAAGCGTTGGTCTCCATGGGAGTCTTCTTCAGCGCTGCTCCTGCAGAGAAGTACTCAGGTGTGTTACTTAAGTTAAAGTAACAATACTACATACTTACAGTAAAAGTTCTGCATTCAGAATCATACTTACAGTAGGTACAAATGTATCAGCATCAATATGTACTTAAAGTACCAAAAGTAAAAGTATACATAATAGCCTCTTTCTGAATCATATAAACATTGAGTTACTGGTTATTATCGTGATTATTCATGTGTTTTTATCACAGCTGGTAAATGTAGAGCTAATTTGAATAACTTAATATACTGTTGCTGGAGATCTTAACCTATGAATATATGTAAAATGTATTTAATAATTGATTTTGTAATAATCTAAACCTAAAAAGTAACTAGCAGCCCTTTAGGGGCTCCGTAAGCTATCGATAAATGTGGTGGAGTAAAAAGTACAATATTGGCTTCATATACGTATGTAGTGGAGTAGAAGTATAAAGTAGCATGAACTGATAATACTCAGGTATAGTACAAGTACCTCAGAATTGTACTCAAGTACAGTACAGGGGTGGCACATTGTTACTATCCATCATTGCCTGAAAACCTCAGATTCTTCCAGATTTTAGAACAAGCTTTGTCAGCTTGGTGTTTCACTTTGCTATCTTTGCTTTTTCTGGAACCACGTCTTCCCTTTTCCTTGCTTTCTCTTGAATGCATGCTTACTATCTAGCACATGGTCGCTAAGTATTTATAGAGGTTACCGCCCAGAAAGTGGAACACAGCAAAAAGAAAATAGGTAATGTAGGCATTGGACTGCAGACACACACTTCTAGTGGTTCATAAGTGTACACTCATACAAAAACAATATAGAGTCTATACATTGCTTTTGAAGAGAATCCTTGACATGCTTTATGCTATAACTTTATTATGAATCAGGTTCAGGCATCCCACAATGTCTGCATCAGAAGACTCCTCCTGGGAGAGTTTGACATCATGATGACAAGTTGGATTATTAGTGATGAAAATAGAGACTCTCTTATCTGTGGGCGTTATGGGTATAGGCAAAAGGTTAAAAGTCAGTGGTGAGAAGCAGCAGTACAAATACTCAATTATAAACAGAAGTACAGTATTTTAAATTCTAAAACATGAGTATAATAATTAAAATGTGCATACGTAACAAAATATAACCATTGATAATTTGTATAAATAAATGTAGTGCGGTAAAAAACATTACCCTATGAAATAAAAGTGGATTAGAAGTAGAAAAATACCATAAATATAGTTATAAAGACATTAAGTACAAATACCTAAACAATAATATAGTCATGGGGTCATGGGGGAATACATCACCTCCACCTGTGAACAGACAGTATTCTGAGAGTGTAGCAACACTGACTGTCTGTGGAAAACACATCTCTGTGTGTTTGTCAGCTTGGTGGCTGCTGTCCAGTGAGAATAGAGCTCTCCAAATGTCTCTCGCCTCATTACATCTGCGGCGACAGGGATCCTCGCCTCAGGCACTGACCCGGGCCAAAGTTCACTCTGTTTCTCAGTTAGAGTGTGGTGGGACACATCGAGCTGCGAGGGGGAGACAAGATGACAGAAACCTTCACAGGACAAGTGACGCACGCCACTGTCTTTGTATGCAGGGCCGGCTCTAGACAATTTGCAGCCCTAGGCGAGATTTGAGTTGGCGCCCCAGCCAGAGAATCGTACAGTAGAAAAGATAAAGATCAATAGAGTATCCAAGGAATACACAATAGAATGGGGGGTGGACGTCACATCCTCTAGGGGGGTCTGGAGGTATGCCCCCCCGGGAAGATTTTTTTAACATTTTAAAGGTCACATGTCATGCTTTTCCAGTTATTACCCGTCCCCTTGTGTGTTATGAAGGTTTTTCTGCATGTAAACGGTGTGCAGAGTCAAAACCCTCAAAGTACACCCTGTAGCGAGTAAAACTCTAAAACAGAAAATACCTCCCCAAAATGCCTCGTTGGTGAAACGTCATCATGACGTCATCATCCATTTGATTCTTCCGGGTACGTGCTTACGAAAGCACATACCCGGAACTAAATGGGCCAATCCGTGGAGCCGTTACGTTATGTCCGCGG
>NW_011337367.1:0-5183 GCF_000735185.1 Notothenia coriiceps
CACACACACACACACACACACACACACACACACACACACACACACACACACACACACACACACACACACACACACACACACACACACACACACACACACATTAAATATGAATGTGAGAGAGGAGGGTCCTCGGGCCTCAGAGGCGACTCACTGACAGGAATCCTAAACACACCGCAGACTTTAAAGAAGTGAAGACAATCTGTCCTGCATTTTAAGTGTTAACAGTAAAAGTAGCCAATGCAAAATGTTCATTTAAATCAAATAATATTATACAATTATTTAAATTAAATTAGAAATTTGCAAGAAAACTACTTTATTTTATTAAAACAATCCAATATTTAAAAATGAAAAAGTGATAAAAGTTCCACATTTCTCAAGATAAATAAAATAATTAGAAATATAATTAAAATTGAATAAATATTCTAATATTTTCAGAAGCAAAGTCATGATACTTTCAGGGAAAATTAGAACATTTTAAAAATACTAAACTGTCAGAAAAAAGTCAAGAAAAAACTAAAAGCAGCTTTTAGGGTCGTTCTGCTTTAGTGTAAATAATAGAGTAAAGGGCGTCGAGTGTGTGAGCGGGAACACTGATCAGAACATGACACACACACGCACGCACGCACGCACGCACGCACGCACGCACACACACACACGCACACACACACGCACACGCACACACACTCACACACACACACACACTCACACACACGCACGTGTGTGTCATGAAAGCTGGTATAACGAGGCTCACACAGCTCCAGAGACTTTAGACGACAGAGATGCAGAGTGACGGCTCGGCTTTGAAATGCAAATGAAACGTGAGATTTGGACGTGACGGAGGTACAGACACTCGTTAAGGAACAAAGTGAGAAGTCCCTCTAACGGGGGAGACCCACGTGTTACAGGTGTAGTCTTCCCCGGTTTCTATCCATGCAGTTTCACAGGTTCTTCAATATTTGAACAAAGCTGTATCCCCGTGCTCTCTGCAGCAGCAATCGGTGCAGTGTGCAGAAACAGCTGATTGTCTGCTTAAAGCATTCCAAAATATGTGTTTTGAGTCAAATAATTTGGGGTTGAAGCTCTAACTGTGAGAATGTGCAGGTGTTTTTGGTTTAAATGACAGAAAGGTGAATGTTTTGGAGATTTCAACTCTAATTTGCAGCTTCTCTGGGTTTGAAGTGGTGAAAGACTGGAGGTTTGAGCTCTAATGACTATTTTTTGGGCTTTAATTGATATTTAGCTGGATTTCTTTAAGGTTTTAATTTGATGGTTTTTTGGTTTACAATTATAGAAAACAGCATATTTTGGAAGTTTGAGTTCTAATTTGTTGTTTGTAGGGTTTTGAAATGATAGTAAAATACATATTTAATAGGTTTCAGCTCTTATTTGATGTTGAATTTTGTGGAGATTTTCAGCTCTAATTAGCAGATCTTTCTTGGTTTTAATCGATTGAAAACTAGATCATCTGGAGGTTTGAGCTCTTTAAATGAGTTCATCTTGGTTTTAAATGATGGGAAACGGACTGTTTGGGTATTTCTAGCTCTAATCGGATGCTACTCCTGGTGAAAGGAATATTTAGCAGATTTCAGCTTTAACTAGCTTTGTATTATTGTTTCGCAGGGCGGCAAACACAATATCTTGGAGGTTTCAGCTCTGAAGTTTTTCTTACTTGTTATTTTATTCATGAAATCTGAAAGTTAGTTTGAAGTCATCGCTGTAGGAGTCCCTGCGCTGGTGAGTTGATAATAAAACCTTTATTTAAACACAGGAACACGACAGTATAAACCCGGGACCCCCGCTGTGACCTCATCTCGCTCCAGCTCGTTGTATATTCAACACATTCTCCATTTCCAATCCTAGCCCCTGACTCTTTAATCTCCCCTGGCCCTTAAAATAAAAACTAAACCCCACCTCCCCTCCTCCATAACTCTTCCTCCCCCGTGTTTTAATCTTAAACAAACACGCCGTCGACCAATCAGATAGCGGCGCGGTGACACGGCGATTACTTACGGGCGTAATATGCATTATTATTATTCCTGAGGCCATGTGGCTGATAAGTGAATATTCAGGCCTTGAACCCTCGTATGCATCTCCCTTTGCTCCCTGTCAGAAGCCATGTTATTTATCCCCGGCACTTCCCAAGCACACGTTTAATGCCGAGTTTTAATATGTTGTTTGCACATATTTATTTACAGCGAGGAGGGGGGAGTTGTTGTATCACACTTTAACAATCTGGCCTGCTAATAGGACCATTTATCATCCAGCAGCTCCCAGTGGAGGGGGGTGAGAGGGCCATGGAAATAGGGCTGTGTTGGGATAACGGGAAGCACTGGGTGGACCCAGGTGCTCCAATCAAACGTCCCCGTGAAGAGGGGGGAATAAAGCTCTGGCACCGGGACTTCTTGGCCCCTAAAAAGCCAACGAGCGGCCCCTGGCATGTGTGTGTGTGTGTGTGTGTGTGTGTGTGTGTGTGTGTGTGTGTGTGTGTGTGTGTGTGTGTGTGTGTGTGTGTGTGTGTGTGTGTGTGTGTGTGTGTGTGCGCGTGGTTGGGTCCTGTTTGCTGAGTTTGTTATGGTGCGCAAGAGTGTTGAAAAGAGAAGAAGCAAGTTCGGCGGTAGGAAATGGGAAATGTGACCCAGTGAATCGCGATACTTTATACCTGTCAATGCTATATACTTGCTCCTTCACTCGTAAGGAACCTAGTAAAGATGTTAAAACACCAGGAATTTCTGACGTCTTTTTCACGAAAAGTTATTCTAGCGGCGCGGGTTTTCACTCAACAATTACATCTTTAACGTAAATAAAAAGGTATGAACTGTACAGTCAAAGGGTCTGAACGACGTCTCAAATTTAGCGGACTCACGACTTCTACTGAAAGGGTTCCACGGGGGGGAGCAATCATTTCTGTACACATAAGAGACGTGCTGCGCAGTAATTCCTTAGCACCGGATCATAATGTGGACCTTTGACTATCCTCTCTCGTGCTTTGACGCCTCTCTGTGTGAAGGTATAAAGGCGTCGGGGGCGCGGCGGCCGGATAAAGCTAACTAAGACCGAATAGGTTTAGGTGAGTGCTGGGGCGGGGCGGCATAGCCGCTGATTCACGCACGAGGGAGCGCCGGCGTTCGAGTCGTGAACGTACAGGAAAGCACCCTAAGTACACTAGTGAACGGGAGGCACGCAGGGGTAGGGCGACAGTTGAGGTTGCGTAGTCGGTCTGCGTGCCAGCATAGGCAAGTAGCACTGGGAGTTTCTCAAAAACGAGGACAGTGGCTGTGGGCGATAAAAGACCATTTGCTCCAATGCAAATCAGTAAAAAGTAAAAACACTCCCAGAAACGTAAACGCAAGATCGCGAGTAAATCGGTAAGAGATGAGGAAGCTGAGCGAAACCAGAAGAGAAAGTTTGAGATTAACATGGGAGGGAGACTGATCTCAAAAATCAGTAAAACTTATGATGCAAATCCGGAAACAAGAATGGCGTAGATAAAACACAGTAAGAACGTAGATTAACCAACAGGTGTTCACGTAGAGAAAACACCACCGAAGACGTTAGAGAAAACGCTTAGTACATACGGGGTATAAAGCTAGTTAACGTAGAAAATTACCGAAACTTAGAATGAAAATCAGTAGAAACGTTGATAAAGTAGCTCTAAGTATTTTTTGGTGTTTGTGTTTTTTTGTTTTGTTTTCTCTCTTATTCTTGTATCTATATATTATTCTAAAGGAAAGTGGACACAGGTCTTCTGTAAAATCGGACGGATCGAAGCTGAGGGGGGGGTTGAGGGAGGACGGTCGTCTTCTGCAGTCCCCCCTCCTCAGTTCCCCCTCCCCCCTCAGGGTCGCGCCCTGCGGGGTCCGCCCCTCAGTTCGCCCCCTCCGTAATTGAGGGAGACGTCCTGCCTACAATCGCCGGACGTCTGCTTGGGGAGGAGGTGTGTGACAATCGACACCGGGATAAATGTGTGGTGTGTGTTGTGTGTGTGTGTGTGTGTGTGTGTGTGTGTGTGTGGGTGTGTGGTGTGTGTGTGTTGTGTGTGTGTGCGTGGCTCCGTGGGTGGCGCTGTGCGGGTGGGGGGGCGGGGTGTGGGTGTGTGGGGGTGTGTGTGTGTGTGTGTGTGGTGTGTGTGTGTGGTGTGTGTGTGGTGTTGTGTGTGTTGCCGGGGATGAGGGACGTCGCGCGGGCGCGCGCGCGCGCCCAAATGCCTTCCTTATTGATGTATAATTAATCTATTTAATTACCGTGTGATCAGGCATCTTATTGTAACAAAGTGCGGGGGCGTCGCACTCGCTGTGTGGGCTGTGTGCGTCGCGGAGTGGTTAGAGCGTCGGGCGTGGCGTGCGGTCGGGGCGCGAGTGAGACAGGCAGAGAGAGCGATGTGGAGTGGGGGGGGGCGGCGCGGCGTGCGGGTGTGCGTTGGCGCTGGAGTGGCAGAGCGCGCGCCGGAAAGGAGGAGTGAAATGAGGCAGTAGAACCTTTGGGTCTTTACAATTAATCTTCGACTTTGGTGGTTTTGTAGGGTACATTGGTAGTTGAATTTTCGACGTGTGTTTAGTTAAGCTCGAGTTTGGTGGATGTGTAAGTAAATGACAGTAAAGTTGTTCTTTTCCTGAAGTGTGGCGAAGACTTTCTAGTTCGAGATTTTTCCTGGAATTGGACTCTTCAGACTCTTTGTTAGACTTTGAGGCGAGTGAGGGGTGGGGGGCGGCGCGTAAGCGGTGATACAGTCTTTCGTAGTTCTTGTCGGGACCAATTAATTTGTATAGATAAGTCTTCTCACTCATAAAAGGACACGTAAAGGAGACTTTTCTCGGTATAAAGTAACTTCAGGACGCTTCAGTGGGAATGACCTACGTGCCGCATTTATATTTATGATGAAAGATGTCACTACCTGATGAAAATCGTTTTCCTATTGAGATTAATTGGTTGCGGTTCCTTTAGTCTAAACTGGGGCGGAATTTTCTCTTCAGAATATCATATTTTTGTCTCCCCCTAAATTAGGAGACCCTCTGCTTTCCCCTTTGCTGTGTACGTACGTTATAATAAGACTTAGACGAATAATGGGTGTTAGGGCCCTGCCGAATTACACGCTGTCTACGTGACGACAGTGTCCTTTATGTTGGCGAGTAGACTATCAGAATAATTGGTCCGTCTGTGTGTGTTTGTGTGTGTGTGTGTGTGTG
>NW_011337367.1:11773-14020 GCF_000735185.1 Notothenia coriiceps
AGCGATCAGATACACGCATAGAAAACATGAAACATTCATGTTAAGGTCAGGTATATGGAACGTGCGCTGTGTCATGAATTACTTTCTGTACAACTACACAAGAGACACTTAATGACCTCCAAGAGACACACAGAGACACTAAATGACCTCCAAGAGACACCAAGAGACACTTAATGACCTCCAAGAGACACAGAAACACTTAATGACCTCCAAGAGACACATAGAGACACTTAATGACCTCCAAGAGACACAGAGACACTTAATGACCTCCAAGAGACACATAGAGACATTTAATGACCTCCAAGAGACACCAAGAGACACTTAATGACCTCCAAGAGACACAGAGACACAGAGACACTTAATGACCTCACAACACGACAACACGACAGCACGACAACATGACAACAGAAAGGTAAACAACACCCTCTACATATGAACTCCCTCTCTCCTCTCCCCCCCAGTGGCCGTGGAGCACCTGAAGGATCGAGGTCTTTTCGCCCCCCCCCCTCCTGCTGAGTTTTACCACCTGATGAGTCATCGCAGCCCTTACTATGGAGATCTGCTGCTGGGGGGGGGAGGAGCGGGGGCCGAATATATCTCCCCCATCGAGGGTGAGTCAAACTGCTTTTATTCCCTCTTTTTTACCTCCTTTCAGCCTGATCTGAAAGATATGTTTCAGCCTGATCTGAAAGATATGTTTCAGCCTGATCTGAAAGATATGTTTCAGCCTGATCTGAAAGATATGTTTCAGCCTGATCTGAAATATGTTTCAGCCTGATCTGAAAGATATGTTTCAGCCTGATTCGAAAGATATGTTTCAGCCTGATTCGAAAGATATGTTTCAGCCTGATCTGAAAGATATGTTTCAGCCTGATTCGAAAGATATGTTTCAGCCTGATTCGAAAGATATGTTTCAGCCTGATTTAAAGATATGTTTCAGCCTGATCTGAAAGATATGTTTCAGCCTGATTTAAAGATATGTTTCAGCCTGATCTGAAAGATATGTTTCAGCCTGATTTGAAAGATATTTAAGAAGTTTTAGCTTCTTTTAGCACATTTTTTTATATATTATTGGCCATTTTTAGCTTCTTCTAACCATTATTCAAAGATATTTCCACCTCTCTTTAGACACATTTGAAATATATATATACAGTAGCCATTCCTTAAATATATTTTTACCCTCTTTTTAGCTTCTTTTAGACACATTTAAAGATACGTGAAGCCATTTTTAGCTTCTTGTAGCTTATTTTGCCTGTTTTATACCCTTTTGGACACTTTCATCATATGTTGCCTCTTTTACACTATATTCACCTCTATTAACTCCTTTCAGCCTCTTAGCTATTTATTCAAGCAGTTCTTATCCACTTTAAGTTTATGTTAGCCTCTTTCTTACCCTCCTTTGTGAGTCTGTTCATTTTGCTGCATCAAACCTACACTGTCTGTATCTGAATGCAAGGCTCTGTGATGCAGCAGATAACGTCAGAAACGCAATGCATATTTTCACGTATTTAGTATTTAAAGGAGTTGTTCTGAGCATGTCTGCCGGGGGAAGTCCGGTCTGATGAAACGGAGATCAGAGGGAAAGAGATGTTTAATGCTGCAGCTCCTCTATGAACACACAGGTGACTTTCAGACTGCAACAATAAGACAAAGCTTTAATCGGCTTCAGAGGACGCTGCATGCATCAAGTCCCAAATCTAGGGTTTGCTCACGGAGAAAGTTACATTTAAATCTATATTTTCCACACCCTAGGTGACACGTGATCACAGAGGAACATGCACGTTTTAATGCACATTGTTCAAAATAAAGTTCCATTAAAGCTGCAATTTCATATTATTTCCATTGGTGAGGTTACGTTATGATTCAATGCAGTCTTTCAGTTTAGAACATATCAGAGAATAGGAAGACATGTGGATTCCCAAAGCCCACCATGTCTTTAAAAGACTCTCCCTGCCTTCCTTACTCCTTCCCTTCCTTCCTTACTCCTTCCCTTCCTACCTTCCTTTCTCCCTCTCTTCCTTCCTACCTCCCTCCCTCCCTCCTTTCCTACCTCCCTCCCTTTCTTCCTACCTCCTTCCCTTAACGCACACACTTTCATTCAGTGCTGGCGGCTGATATAAATCACAATGGAGGAAGCGAGGCTTTCTATTGGTCCATTCATCAGGCGAAGCGGCACATTAATAAACACATCTCCCAAGAGGAGAGGGGGGGGAACACACACCTGCCCCCCCCCTCTCACACACACAC
>NW_011337368.1:0-2710 GCF_000735185.1 Notothenia coriiceps
GCGCTATCTGTGCAGAACATTACAAATATTCTTCATTTGCAGTATTTTATTTTAAAATTGTTCAGAAAGACTGCATCAAATATGCTGTATATAGAATATCAATATTGTTATTAACTTCAATCAAAGTCCATTTAAATAGCGTGCAAGACTTTCCGAGGGTAAAAATGCTGCTGCCGGAGTACTGACTGGAAGTAGGCTATTGCTGATATCAAGTCTACCATATCCTCTTCAAATACTCAAAATAGCAGAGAAACATGCATTCTTGTTCTCAGGAGGGGACATTGACAGAGGATTACTCAAAAAGTACACAGTAAGTACTTCATAGTACTTGTTATGGGAGTAGTTTCACTACTAGCCTACTGAGTGCAAAAGGATCGATCTCACGAAGAACTATTGGCAGAAAAAATAATAACAAACTGGAGAGACGGATGAGTTGACAGCAGTGCAGAATCGATGTATAGTTGAAATATCCAAACAATGTTGTCCATTTTAGACATAGGCCTATTATATTTACAGCCCTTAATAACATTCATTATCTGGGCTCAATATGTGTCTTAGATGTTTTCGCTGTGAAACCAAATGGACCGTAGATACACGGATTGACCGTCCTCATCTGCGCTCTTATTTTGAAAGACAACTTCCGGTAGCAGAATATGAAAAAACGGGGGTTTTTGTTTCTGTTTTCTAGTGATTTTATTTTTTTTGTTTTGAGAAGCAGAAAATGAAAATCATTTAAGTTTAGTAAATCCATTTTTGACCATGATAAAGAAAAACGCCTTGTATTTCAATATTGTTTTTTACAATTTTAAAACGAAAATCAAATATCCAGTCGTTTTTTGTTTTTGAATATCCATTTGTGAAAAGAACATCCAATGACCAAAACATACACTGACCCAGCGGGATGCACAGACACTGATAGTGGATCAATAAGTAGCTGGACAGCGCGTGGTGCTGAAATAGCCTTAAAAAAAAGAACACCAGCTCACTAAATCATTCAAACGTAATGTTTACTTAGGACATCAAAACATTGACAACAAAATCGGAGAAGCCGCTTGATCATGGAGGGCGAGGGGTTGCGGTGCATATGCTGCCACCCCAGTTGGCAGCTTTGTTTTGAAAGAAAAGTTTTTGCTCATCGGACATTTGTGAGAGAAAATCCCTAATGTCCGAGTGCAAGGGAATGCGAGCCTTGTAACCCCTCCCCCGGCCCTGGCGCGAGCATGGCAACGTGATTGACGGCGATTTCATTTGAACGGGACAGCGCAGAACGAGAAGCAATTTCAAAGATAAGTCTGTTAAAATACAGATAATAGCCCTGGCTTTTAACATGGGACTGAAATGGGGCTAGAGAGGACGAGCCTCCCTTTGGGCAGGTCTAGCTAGAGGCTCTGGCCTTTGATTATGTTCTGGCCCACCATCTAGTGGCTCAGAAAGAAATTGTCCCAAGGCCAAACTTACTTGCCGACCCCTGGCCATATGTTTAGTGTGTGTTCAAAACATCAGGGAATGAAAAAGTGGAAAGGCAAGAAGGAAGTCATGAAGGAACCAATGAGTTGCATGTAGAAGCAGTAAGAAATGAACTTAGGACGTAACGATATGGGAGGACAAAAGGAGATATAGAGGAGGATAGAAGTCAAAAGAATAAGGAGGTGTTGGAGGAAAGGGATGATAGAAAGAGGAAGAGTGGTGGAGAGTAAAATGAGCATGAACAGATAGAAAAGTAAGGAGCAGGTAAGAAGAGGTTATTAGAGCACACGAGGAGGTACAGAAAGGAAAGGAAGCTGTGTGATGCATTATAATGATAACATAATAAGACCTGTGACCCTTCAGAGTCCAGTCCCTCTGAAACAGAACAGACTCTTTCAGACGTGCAGTTATTTTTATCTGCAGCAGAAACCTGAAAAACAATCATCAACTTCTTTGAAAATAACCATCAGAAAGCATCCGGGCTGACCTCTCCTCAGATGAGATTATGAGGAGAAACAGGAAGTGTAACGACGTTAGAGAGATGGAGATCACATGGGACGGGGACAACACTATCAGCTGCCGAGTCTTAATGATGCATGACATACAAAAAAGAAACTAAAACATTTAAATATCGTATATTTTGCACCGCTCTCATAACACACGGTTACCATGGCGACCAACAGCCCATAATGGTCGCACAGTGTGGAGGATGGGTTAGGGTATGCACCAGAGTGTGAGATCTGCGCATGATCCTTAAACTGTGCATAATACGGCACTGTATTGAATATTTTAACCCTAGTGTGCACGCTTATATATATATATATAAATATGTTTATTTTATGTTTTATACTACTATAATACTTCTTATGTTAAGTGTTCATATATTTTGTATTTACAATTTTGATTTCAGTCAAAAACCGTGCAACTGGTCCGAAACCCATTTAGTGTTCCAATTCAGATTCTCATCGATAACTACATGTGTGTGTGTGTGTGTGTGTGTGTGTGTGTGTGTGTGTGTGTGTGTGTGTGTGTGTGTGGTGTGTGTGTGTGTGTGTGTGTGTGTCTGTCTGTCTGTCTGTCTGTCTGTCTGTCTGTCTGTCTGTCTGTCTGTCTGTCTGTCTGTCTGTCTGTCTGTCTGTCTGTCTGTCTGTCTGTCTGTCTGTCTGTCTGTCTGTCTGTCTGTCTGTCTGTCTGTCTGTCTGTCTGTCTGTCTGTCTGTCTGTCTGTCTGTCTGTCTGTTGTG
>NW_011337368.1:10229-17941 GCF_000735185.1 Notothenia coriiceps
AAGCAAGGTTATACAAAAAACAAATGACCCCGAACATGAAATACCTTCACGGAGTGCGTCGAGGCGCAAGCTATCATCCAAATAACAGGAGCGTTTAGCTAGCGCCTCACAGCAATCTTTAAAGGTCGTTTTCTCAAAATGAGTTATTTCTCCTACTCCGAGTTCGAAATGTCAACTTCAGTAGCACGTAGATGCACCAAACCTGCCAGTTATATTCCTATCAATATTATGAAGGCTTTCACAGAAGGGTTGAATTATATAACATTTTATACCTAAAAACATGGCGAAAATTGATATTTTAGGGCTGTTGACAGTATTTTCTGATTTATGGAGTGATACAAAGAGATATCCAAAATCCCTTCTGTAAAAGCCTTAGATACTAATATGACTACAAAATGAAACAAGAATTTTGAACCTGGCTTTATCCAAAGTTCAGATTTCAATTCCTGAAATGTGTTAAAATATGCACATATTTAATGAGATAATGGCTCATTTGCATATTTAAACATGCTATTTCAGAAAACTTGTAATACAAAAAACAATTGCCTTATTGTAAGTAATTAACTGGAGAGATCTTTAGCTGATATCTTTAAGTTAAAAAAATTACCCTATTCACCTGGGGTGTCTCGCCGTAATTGGCGAGTTAAGGGGGTTGGTTTCCAATCGCTATCAGGAGCAAAAAATTAAGCAGCCATCTCACTCACCTTGCTCACCGGAAGTCCTCGCTGCACTATGTCTTAATGCTCTTAATGTTTTTCATTTTTGCAAAGCACTTTGAATTGCCTTGTGTTGAAAGGTGATTTATAAATCAACTTTCCTTGCCTTACTACTACTACTATTATTACAACTAGAACTACTACTACTACTACTACTACTACTACTACAGTTATACTACCGCATGAGTCACTGTACCTCAGGTTTACAGGTGCTGTTGGCATACTGACAGCTGACATCAGGTGACATGACTCTGTAGACTGCATCACCTGAGGAGGCCAGGTAACTGTTCACAGTGAAAGTTAAAGACACATGCAACACACTGCTGAAAGCCTCTGGGTACTGAACACTTTCATTTCTAAATCTGTGTGTCTGTGTGAGGAAGGATACACTGCAGTGACGGCCCAGTATGAGATGCAGAGAGTCAGAAGGAGGAAGGTGACCACTGGAAAGAAGAGCGTGGACATGATGTGACCGATGGCTCTGCAACAACACAAAACAACCGTCATCATACACTTGTGTGTTTAATCACATAGTTGGATCTGTGTGTCTCATGGTTCATACTTGCTGGCCTCTCTGAGCAGGGCGATGGCCACTTGCACTCTTCTCCGTAGGAAGATCAACATCAACAGGATGCATGCTTCTGTCACTGCCAGAGACACCACTGACACACACACACACACACACACACACACACACACACACACACACACACACACACACACACACACGCTGTGTTTTCACATGTTCAGGTTCAAGGGAGATGATCTCTTTTAATGTTCTACATTTTTGCTTTGCGCTAAATCCCCCGAGATTACTGTTCTGAAAAGGATTTCTGATTCCCCTTTCTGAATAACTAAAGTCCCTTACAAAGAAAAAAACAACAGAGATGTAGGTCCAACTGATTGACTTGGGCCCATACAGACAAATACTATTGCAACATAATGTCTGTGTCATAGTTCAGTTGGATAAAAAACAGACTTCATCAGCCAAATAACAAAAACCTCTAAATAATTTGGAGGAATGTTTTAAAGTGTAAAGGTCAACGTTACTGTGGTATAAACAGTCATATTATTCAGAACAACTTAGTATTGATACATTAATAGTTGAAAATAATAGACTTTTGGAACATTTTATTTGTGTTCATTGGAAGAAATTGTACATTGGAGTTAGAGTTTAGAGATGTTGTTTATTGTCTGTGTCGGTGTTAATTAGTTCCAGATGATTGCCAATAGATGTCAGTATTGCTACATGAACAGTGCGTTTGTAATGAGAGCGTGACATGAAATCTTGCGAGAGCACCTCAGCAAGAGAGAATCTGTGTGTACTGAAGTTCAGGTAGTTAGCGCCGTGTGATGAATGTGGACCTGAATGTTACTTTCAGATTTGTTCAGAAAAACCTTAAAATTAATAGTGTAGCACCACAGTGAGCCTGTGTGACATTATGTGCACAGTGCATTACTTTAGTTTTCCATTGGAGTAAATTGTGACTTCCTGTGAAGTGTCACAAAGCAAACGGACTTACATAATAGGATCCATGTCTGAGAGAGCTGCAGGTAGACCTGCAGGTCAGTCTGCATACCCACTGCTACTATGGCAACATCAGAGCCAGGTGAGTTTCTCAGCCTGGACAACTGCATGGAGCAGTACCACATACCTGCAAACACACACACACACACACACACAAAATGAGCTGTGGAGACGGATTATAGTGATAGTATTCCGGTAGAAATCCCTTGAACAGACAGTGAGTACACACCGTAGGCCAGCAGCAGTAAGAAGGTGATGATGGTGGTCCACAGCAGCAGGCCCGCTGTGAACCTCAGCAGCAGGATGAAGATCAGACTCAGAGCCAGGGATAAGAGCAGACCTCTGTCCCACAGCACACAAACAACGGCATGTTAACACACTTGTTTTGCCTTTTAAAAACTAAATGATTTCAGGTTTGTCACAGTGTTTCAAAATACATCCATTTACATTAAAGGTCTCCTATTATACTATTTTTAGGCATATATTATAGGTCTCAGATATATACAAATACATAAAAAACATGTCTATGATGGCAGTAAATCTGGATCTGCTCCGTTGTTCCCCCGTTTTTAGAGATGTGGGTACGGAGGAAAAGAGAGAGGGTTTTATTTCGGAGACTTTGTGTGTTCCCCGGACACCGGGGACACGTATTTATTTTTAAAATACATCAAAAAGTGCATTTTGCATAATAGGTCCCCTTTAAAACAAGCCTTAACTACCCACAGCTTTGAGGAACACACTGTTATAAATATCTTTGAGATGTGTTTGCCTGTGGTGTGTAATTACATGATTATCCATGCCCATGTCTTGGCATAATCTTCCACTATCTTCAACCCCAGCTCCTTGGTGTCCACCAGTCCTGTTATACCACTGCTCAAAGGAGAGGAGGTTTGATTAGAGTAGAAGGGGACAGAGAGACTTCATCTTTACATACATATCCAACATTTCCAGGTCACTATGACTTATTATTTTGGTTACTTGTACAATGGAAATTATAATATATATATTTTGTATTTGTGTGTGGGAGAAAATCTCTCTGTAGTAAATCAGGACTTTTCTGTGTTTGAGGTAGAGTGTTGGGTGCTGTTAGTCCATACTGTAAGTGATGTTGAGTGATCTTTGACTATCAGAGAAATGTAAAGTAGATGTAGTATATAGTGTATAGATAATAGTAGAGGGTTCAGTACTTGGCTGCATGTTGGAGTTCAGTGACACTGCGGGCCATTTCCAGAGCATCTTTAAAGCTGGTCCTGTTAGCCACAGTCACCGTCCCATTCAAAGAGGTGAAGTCAGGGAGACATCTCTGGAGAACTGACACACACACACACACACACACACACACACACACACACACACACACACACACACACACACACACACACACACACACACACACACACACACACACACACACACACAGCATTGCAATCAAATTCCCTCCCAAACAATATTTACATCATGCAACGTATGATGTAAATAAAAGTCAAAAGTTTGGACACACCTTCAAATTCGAAAATGTCAAAATCCAAAATAAGATTTTTATTTTAGATTCTTCAAAGTAGCCACCTTTTGCCTTGATGACAGTTTTGCACACTCTTGGCTTCTCTCAGTCAGCTTCATGAGGTGTAACCTTGAATGGTTTTCAATTAACATGTGTGCCTTGTCAAGAGTCCATTTGTGGAATGACTTGCCTTCTGAATGTGTTTGAGACCATCAGTTGTGTTGTGCAGAGGTAGGGTTAGTGCACAGTGGAAAGTCCTATTTGACTGCTGTTGTAATCCATATTATGGCAAGAATCACTCCACTCAGTAAAGAGAAACGACTATCCATCATCACTTTAAGAAATGAAGGCCAGTCGATCCGGAAAATGTCAAGAACTTTGAATGTATCCTCAAGTGCAGTCGCAAAAACCATCGAACGCTATGATGAAACTGGCTCTCATGAGTACCCCCCGGGAAAGGAAGACCAAGAAACACCTTTGCTGCAAAGGATAAATACATCAGAGTTACCAGCCTCAGAAACCGTAAATGAAAGCACCTCAGATTAGAGCCCACATAAATGATCACAGAGCTCAAGGAGCAGACAAAGCTCGGCATGCACTGTTCAGAGGAGACTAAGTGAATCAGGCCTTCATGGTCCAATTTCTGCAAATATCCACTACTGAGGATGAACAACAAGAAGAAGAGAATTGTTTGGGCCAAGAAATACAAGGATTGGACATAAGACAGTGGAAATCTGTACTTTGGTCTAATGTGTCCAAAGTTGAGATTTTTGGTTCCAACCGCCGTGTCTTTGTGAGACACAGAGAAGGTGAGCGGATGGTTTCTGCATGAGTGGTCTCACCGTGAAGCATGGAGGAGGAGGTGTGATGGTGGGGGGGCTTTAGTGGTGATTTATTCAGAATTCAAGGCACCCTTAACCAGCATGGCTACCACAGCATTCTGCAGTAGCCAGCTAAATATAATTCTGGCTTTTTAACACTTTTTTGTTTACTAGATAATTCCATATGTGTTCCTTTATAGTTTTGATGTCTCTATTATAAATCTACAATGTAGAACACATTTAAATAAACAAAAAACTTCGAATTTGAAGGTGTGTCCAAACTTTTGACTGGTACTGTAAGATGGAGCTGACAAAGGTATTTTTAAAGAAAACATCTAAATCTGTTCATTTAGACATCTATGATCTAGTTTAATATAAACAGATTAAATGTTCGGTAGGTATTTCTTTCTTACATGGTCTACTAGGAACGAGCATGGAGGGGCAGTCCTCGTCTCGTAGCACCTGAGAGACCGGCTGTAGGACACAGAGAGACAGTTCTGATGCTTTGTGCTACAAAATAATGTTTTGTCGGTATGGACCAATTTCCAGCCAAATTCACAGATGTATTCCTGAAGTCTTTAGTCCTTGGCTACACCTTGAGATGTATTCATTTATTCAGTCATCAACGTTTGGACTCTGTATGACTCTTATGCTGCTCTTATCAAGGCACGTAACATGTTCCTGCTCAGTGTGTTCCATGGATGAAGTTTATGAGTCAACTTCATCAGCAGGGCGACGCCTCCACCCCCCGTCTGATCACCTGTTGAGCTACTTATACTGGTCAACACATCAAGCCTAAGTTTTATCCAATTTCACAACCCACCCTCCCTTTCATTCCATGTATCCATTGCCCCTTTCTACTTTCCTCTTTACTCACATCCCTGCATCCCTTCAATGTCCATCCCTCCTACATCCTGTCATCCATCCCTAATTTCCTCAACCGTTTCATCCCTCCTTCCCTACACTTCTTGAACCCTTAATATCTTCTCTCTTGATCCCATGAACCCGTAATCCTTTCCTCCCTACATTCCTTGATCCCTTTGTCTCAAAATCTCTACATCCCTTCGTGCTTTCATTCAACCCTTTCTACATGCCTTTGACCCTTTATCACTCCCTTCCTACATCCCTTTATTCATTCATCCCTCCCTCCTTACTGTACATCCATTTCTCTCAACCAACACCCTTTCATCCCACCCTACCTACATTCCTTCGACCCTTAATCCATCACTTTCGACTTCCCTTCAACCCTTCCTCCCTACTTTCTTTCATCCCTCCATCACTACACCCCTTCATCCTCTCTTACTGTCTCCCCTTATCTGTTTTTATAGTTTTGTCCTACCATATGGGGGCTTGTATTCAGATTGCCCCCCCCCCGAGTCTCCCTCTGTCTGGTCTTCACTTCATCCTCCAGACCAGCATGAACGACAACATCCCTCATCCTTCCTCAGCCCTTCCCTTTATGCTTAACACCCAATACCTCCTGAAATTAGACCTTTAGACCAGGGGCCCCCAACCCCCGGTCAGCGGACCGGTACCGGGCCGAGGAGGTGTTACTGTCGGGCCGCAAAATAGCTGTGAGTTTATCGTAATATTTGCAGAATTATAAATATATACAAATATTTTATCAAAAAAAATTCAATGCATTTTTTTATTTTTATTTTATTTTATACCAGTCATATTATTTCATCCAAAACATACAAAATAAATAAAAATTGGTTACTATAAGGTCTCAGCCACTCGTGTGCAGATAAAGTTACAGGTGGTGCGCCAATAGGAAGTGGAGCACACAGGAGACAACCGTTTAATCGCAGACTATTATGTTTGCGGGGGAATGGCAGTGCATACATTATTTGAGATATATTTCGAACTCGGACTTCATTTTAAGGACATTGCGGCCAGGGGTGTAGAGCTTTTTTTTTTCTTTGTAAAGCCTCCTTCACTTCATGAAATGGCTGCAGCATCAGGAGGCATCCTCTGAGAATTGCAGCACCAGCGCGTACACACCGCCTTCACTGTGTTCCCCACTGCAGGCTGCTACGTTTCAACCACACACACCTCTACACACACACACATCGAACGGACCGATTATTCCCCCTATTACTCGTTGTATGAAGGAAATGTCCGGTCACACAGGCGCATGATGTGTGTGCAGCGACGTGCAGTCAGGGGAGGCAGGGGAGGCAGAGCCTCACCTGTCATACTCCGAGTCCAATGTAATGGAAAAATAACTAAAGAAAAACTAAATAGGAATAATAATAACAACATGTCTCCACTGATCTGTGTTGTAAGTGTGATTTCTGTATGATTCCAATCGCTTTTTATAGTCAAAATCAGCAAATTGGCCGAGCTCCGCTACAACTACATGGGAGCGAAGAGGAGTGAGGCAGGGACGAGCTCTGCCTCATGTAAGCCCACAGTAACTGGCTGGAGCGCGGTCACTAATGTAGCGCAGGCACTTATTTTGTGAGCGCGCTCAAGCCTATTACTGTGGGGTGAGGAGAGGCACAGATGAGCTCTGCCTCACCTCAGAATGCGTCACCCCACAGAAACTGGCTGGAGCGCGGGCACTAAGCGCATGCCTGTTACCATCTCACTGTAGGTTACCAATGTAATGTTTATAGATCCCTTTATTACATTTATCCTCGCCATCCATAGTCTCTAAATAACTTATTTCACGTATATGATATTTAGGCCCGCTGGCCTCATCATATAACGGCAATGAAAAAAGCACCTGGAGAGGCAGCCATAACCTCTGCCGCACTGAAGGGGGCGCACGTGAGCCCACAGGTTCTTGTTGCTACTGTTATTCTACGCAGAGACGGTAGACACAAACAACAAACTAGACTTTTGTTTTGAAACTAGAGGGAGATAAGGAGGACTTTTACAAAAATGATTGTTGTCCAGAAGGATAGCATGGACTTCATCTTCAAGTCAAGGTAAGACCACAATTGTAATGAACATGGGATCATCTTACTAAGAAAGAACAATCCAATATTTATATTTTGGGTATCCTTTTGTTGAACAGTCTGTTTAAAATGAATCGAAGCATCAGACTAAAAAAGCTTTTAAAAATAACCGGACATTTCGATTAAGGTCAAAATATAATATTTGTAAATCTGACTGAAAGAGTCAGTGCCTCCCCAGCC
>NW_011337369.1:0-3078 GCF_000735185.1 Notothenia coriiceps
CATGCTGCAGAGGGACTGTTTGAATGGCCGGCATTCGGCTCCACTCGATGACGTAGTATACTTGAAATGGCTCTGCAGCAGGTGTACTCCACATTGAGGAACGGCCTTTCCATTTACATGCACTAAAACACACAGAACGCACTACAGGGAGGGGACCAAAGCGTTAAGGCTGTAACTAACGATGTACAAGTTTCAAATACTCTAAAATTATTTTCTAGAGTAATTGGTTCGTAGTTTATTCTATAAATTGTCGGAAAATACAAAAATAACACCACGATGACATCTGTTGTCAGTCTGAAACCCAAAGAGAGTTTCATGTCACGTAAAAAAAGCGAAAAGCAGCAAAATGTGATTACCGATGAATCCCTAATCCTTAATAATATCGTTGGTGATCGTTTGTCTGCACATGCTCTAATGATTACAGGGATGTTGTGTTGAAAGCAAAGCAGCAACGTTACAAGAATAATTCCTTGAAGAAAAGTCACTTAACTGTAAAGTAAGTATTCCTTATTTACTAATCAAGATAATTCCGTTTTTAAGGGACTTTTGAATCGACTGAAAAAGTGTTTTTATGATTTATGTGTGTGTGTGTGTGTGTGTGTGTGTGTGTGTGTGTGTGTGTGTGTGTGTGTGTGTGTGTGTGTGTGTGTGTGTGTGTGTGTGTGTGTGTGTGTGTGTGTGTGTTGCTTGTGTTTGGCGTTTCCACAGACCTCTCCTCCACAATGTGCCAACTGTAACTGTGAGTATGACTCTGCAGCAGCGTGACCAATCACAGGCTGCACATGAAGGCTTCATGGGGGAGGAGAAGAGGGGAGGAGGAGGGGGTGGGGGGTGTCACTCTACAGCTGTATGTTAATGAGGCTGAAAAATAACCGCACACACAACAACATATGTCCGCAGCTAAACAACCTGCAGCCTGCTGGTGTTCATACTACAGGAATCAGGCCTTTCAAATGTTATATTTACATAATGCAGATTACACTGAATTCCTCCGCTGTCACCATCCCTTAAATCTCTACGAGCAGACGCTTTAAATCCACTAACAAGATGCAATGTCCTTCCTTTATGTCTGCAGTCAGTTGTGTTATTGACTCAGTGGTGACTTCAACGCACTTTCATTCTAATAATGCTTAGTTATAAATAAGCAGTTTGTTTTGATTATAATATTAAAATGAACTTCTGTAGTTTTGAGTTATTAGACATCTGATGGTTTACGTTGTGTGTATCTGTTCAAGCTGCATTATGAGGTTTCAAGAACATCAACATGTCAACGTTTTCTTTTTGTTTCTGACCTTTTTCTGTAAGATATGTTTTATGTATCCTAATTTGGGAAATGGTTGTTACAGCAGAATGTAAGCAAGGCACACGAGTTAGAAATATAAGAAAATAACAGTCAATACATTTCAACCGTAGATGGATATCAAATACACACAAGTCAGAATACACTATCAACCCTACTTCTAACACACATAGGATACTTTATGAGAGTGTGCAGATACATACCAATAATATACTGTCCTCAATAATGTTCCTTTAATGACCTTATTCAACAAGTACTGCTTTAAAGGTATGCTTATAGAGTCGTTATGTTTTATTTGTATGGCATAAAAGTGTTAAATAAACACTTTATATTGTCCAAACGTGTTGTGTAGTAAACAGACAAAACCAACTTACAAAAGAAAACACACGACAAATTGAAGAAAATAAGAATTTTAGGCAAAAACGCAGCATTTTGGTTGACCATGTCCTCCCTCCCTAACACCTCGACACTCTGACTTCTCTGCGCACTAATGGTTATGTTGAAACATTTCAGAGCTCAGACAGACTCCCATCCGGCTGACCTGCTCACACTATTTGGGTTTTCAGTCTCTGAACGCGCGCATAATCTCGGTTTGGCCCATTTGGTGACACAGAAAGAGCGCACTGATTGCGCACAGCACGCGCCGACGGTATCGGGGGGCCAGATTGCTTTTTCTTTTTTTTGTGGAGAAGGCCCCCACTTCTTCTTCTTCTTCTTCTTCTTCTTCTTCTACTACTACTCCCTTCTTTCTCTCCACTGTGCAATTTCCTTTTCAATCACGACGGGTCTACAGCTTGCAGCCATTGTGATGCTAAGCAGGAAACCCTCCTCTCGCTATTAATTATGTATGCGCGAAATGACGGATTCATATGTCCGGAGTTAACTGTCACGCCAGCGCACATGCTGCAAGGCCACATGGGAGAACACAATAACTTTGTTTGGTTAAATGTATTTAGCCGGATTCAAATGTGTTTGTGCGTAAAAGCGCGTAAAAGTCTGCTTTTTGGGGAATATGTATCTGACCTGGAGAGCTTTGAAATGTCTTATATTCTGAAATCTGAACACAAGGTCCTGACACAAGTTACATTAAAGATTACAACTCTTATTAATTTAATTATGAGTTAAGTTTGGAGCTGTTGGTGTGCTGCTTATTTCACCAAGAAATGCTGACATAATTATCACTTTAACGTCATTTCTAAAAATACTCCTTCCTTCTTATTTCAAACTGTTTTTAAAAATATGTCGTTTCAAATATCGAAGACGCAGATTCAAGTAGTTCTTTTTATATCATTAAGAAAGGACAGCTCACTATTACTAATTATGTTCTGTTCGTAGGTCAAGTTTTCCAAATATCTATGAATTACATTTCTGTTTTTGATACAGAATAACTCAGAAGCAAAAACACATATAATAATGTGTCGTGTTTTAGTTTCAAACTGAGCTTCCCTTTCATCTCTGGAGCTCTTCATTCTCCATGTTCCACTTTTCCTTAGTTACCCCTTCTTCCTGACATCGTTATGCGGACGGATTCCTCCTAACGCTAACGCACTCTACTCGTCCATACACATAGCGACTGCCACACTCAAGGGGGGACGGTGCAGAGTGTCGCGCCCCCCAGTCTCCCGCTACTCAGGAGTGGGGGGACTCAGAGTGTGTTCGCGGTCCTCCGTAGACGAAAGTGCCAGACTTACGCAAAGATATCTTTAGATGTGCACGGAGCCGAAATACACCCTCCCACCCTCAGCTCCTCTCCCCGCCCCCCCCGACACTAAATAGGG
>NW_011337369.1:9753-15571 GCF_000735185.1 Notothenia coriiceps
CTTGCGATGGAGCATATGTGTGGGCTGGACCTGTATTTAGCAGGAAAGGAGTGAGCAGAGAGTAGAAGTAGTTGCGATTTCTTGGTTCTGTTTTCTGGTGAATATCTGCCTCACCCTCTCAGTACTTTGCAGTTGCCGCGCGCATACTAACAGAGACGTGGTACCATGGAAACCAAACAATGGTGGAGCTGTAGAAAGTCTGATGGAAACCAGTCGTGTGTAAATCTGATTTTTGGTCAGAAATCGGGAGAAATGCGGCGAGAAATAATGACCTCCGGGAGGAAACCGGAGAGGGCAATGAAATCGGAGACGGGTTGACAAGTAATGACTCCACTGAATCAGCCAACACTGCCTTTTGTTATCGCTGCATATCCATTTTATATATTAAGGTGTATTGATATCCACCTCCTGCTGTATCATTTTTATGTTTTAGAATATATTTCATTACTTTGTGTGTATAACGGCCCGTCCACACACAGGCATGAAAAAATCTTGAAAAATCTTTGAAGCTGGCGCGGGTGTCTGAGCTTGGCGATTTTTTGCGAGCAACGCGACCACAACCAGATCCACAATGAATCTCCCGCCCCCCGACATACAAAGCAAAGCCAATGTAAAACGATAGTAAACTGGATATAAACTCTCCAAACCAGGCGAAAACCTAACCAGTTTCACCCACTGTCTCTGCCACCTCCTCCATGCCTGGTTTCCTCCGGTTTGTATCCCGGTACAATAGTTACTGGTCGTAAAGAACCCGGGTGATTGGTACCGTAATTTCTCGTTTGGAAATATGAGGAAATGAACTGCGGTCTGGCCTCCCCCCAGCTGGCACGCGGTTTTGATTGGCTACGCCTTGTACTGCGGGATTGCCTATAAACGGGATTTGATGGCTGATGCCAGCTTCGAAAGTATCGGTGAGGCATCAAAAAGTGCTCGACGATGTTTTGCAAAGCCATGCCTCCGCTCCCCACAACAGTGTCAGCGAAGATTAAAAAATCTTCCTACGTCACCCCATTCAATGGTGAATGGGCGAAGCTTTTGAAAGATTTTTTTCCTGCCTGTGTTTGGACCGGGCCGTCACTCTGCACGGTTCTGCTTTTTGATCTTACCTTATCTTGGGTCGAGCATCAGAGGGTAAAACCTCCAGAGCTGCTGGCTGCTGGTGTTAAACCTCATTCTCACAGAAACACTTCTCCTTCAGTTCTCTGAAGAAAAACCACTAGGGTGAAATGAGGAACCAGAAAAAACATCCTCCCACGTTCAACCGTCCCCTCTTTTCCCTTATCTGCTTGTATCCATCTGGTACTGAGTTCTTGGTTAAAGAAAAGCAGCCGGGGAGAGACTGCTGACAGTCGAAGAGCCAGAGACCGCGCAGAGGAAGCCACGATGCGTCGGATTCAGAAAGGAATCATGATGTCTTCCATTCCTTGAATGCTGCCTGCCTCCAGCACTTTTTCCCAGGTGAGGATGCCCAGAGGACACCACTTTAAATAAAACAGCTTTAATATCATTAACGGTGCTTTTACTTACGTACCTGTTCCTTTTAACTGGAGGAAATTATGAGTTGGTGTTTTGTAACGTGGTGACTTTAGTGAACTCTCAGAAACCAAACTCTCCACAGAGATTACATTTTTCAAACTTCTTCCAATCTACAATCCTTCGATAACGTGGAATACTACTACTACTACTATTTCCTGTCTTCATGCTGGAACCTACTTGAGAGCAGGTCTCCCTTTGAAAAAAGAGAGCACATGATCTCAATGGGGAATTCACCTGCACTAAATAAGGTTTTGACATGAAATGAAATCGAAATCTACCAGTTGCTAATTCATGTCTTTTGTTTTTCTTAACAGCTGCAGATGGAAAATTTCCTTCCCCACGTCAAGAGCCGAGATGAAGTCACTTTGCCTGTGACAATGTGACATACATGAATCCAGTGATAAGTGTGAGAAAATCTACCTGGATCTTCTTGATTCAGGAGGGTTCAGTGAGGCCTGGTTTGAAGGACCGGTTCAGATTCACAAAGCAGCCAAAGCTAAATCAGACAGACTGGAGTTACAGAGAGAATGTTCTCCTGGTTATAAAGAAGTCAACAGAGGAGGATGCTGGAGGTTACCTCTGCACCCAGTTCAGATCAAGGAGAACACAAGGTCGCAAACTCTCATTGTTGATCGGTCTGTTGTTCCAGTGAAGTATTAACATCATGATGTTTCAAACTGCTCATAGAGCAATATACCTGAAACATTACTATAATAATATTCAGTGAGGAGTTTAGATGTTACTCTTTGAAGGTCTTTCTCTCCTCAATACTCTCCATCTTCAGTGACTGAACACCAGGAGCACCCTGATGAGGTGACGTTAGACTGCTCTGTGGAGACATATAGCAGGCTGGTAGACCTCAGTGAAGGTGGCTGCTCAGGGTCGAGATGTGGATAAAATTCAGCAGAGATATAAAGACATCACAGCTCCTGCTGCCTCTGTGACATTTCTGACTTCTCCTTAGTTACACATCAGGTCTGAGTTATTTACTTGTGGAAGTAACTAATGGTTACACAGGAGAAGTTCATCAGTTTCCCTTCAGCCCTCAGTCCTCAGGTGAGAACATGATGAGAATGTTTAATTTTACTTCAATCTGACACGAAATAGTCCCCTTAAATATGTGTGTGTTTTACAGAAGTTGCAGACTAAATAGTTTGTTGAGTTGGTTTATTTTTGTTTAGGCGAGGACACAAAACCAGCAACAACTAAAAACAACTTAAACTCAGGTAAGGTTAACTTGATTTACTTGTAAAGTGTCTGATGGTCACAGAACCTCAGCTGTTTCTCTTCAGTCCTCAGGGGAGAACATGATGTTTCAAATCATTCATCCTGATGCGTCACATCTTTATGTCGTGATGTGAGATGTTTACATTTGTTTTTATAACTGTACAGCTTGTTGTTATTTTATTCATTAAGGTGAGGATGCAGAAAAAGAAGAACTGTGTGGATTATAATAAGTTGTGTTTGTATCTGTTTGTTCTGTGTGTCTCTGTGTGAAGGTGACGAGGAAGCATTAAACAGCCAAGAGACATTTTGTTCATTCACATTTTAGAGAGTATATCTAATTCTTCTAACTTCTCTCTCCAGGTCTCTTGAGGCTCATCCTGGTGTCTGTGGGGTTAGCGGCTCTCATCATCACCGTGGTTACAGTCAACATATGGATAAGGGCTAAAGGTGAGATCATTCACAGGTCAAATGAAAACAATATGAATAAAGGTGAAATCTAATATCAACTTGTTTTGTCCTTTTTTCAGGGAGCAAAGCACAGACGGAAGAAAACATGGTGAGTTTGAACATTGAATAATTAAATGTGTGTATTATTTGTTATCCAACTTTAACAGTGGATATATGAGACGAAGAAGATGCAACACAAGATTAATTTAGAATAATTATGTATCCAAATTAAATGATCTCAGAAAAGCAAAACAGTTCATTAAGGAAAATAACAGAAAAAAGAAATAAAAAAGGCCTTGTGTTGAAATGTGCTGTATGAACTTTCCTTGCCTTGCCTAAGCAATGCTGATAGTTTTGAAATAACGTCCATGTTTCTGTGAATAATGAGCAGAAAGAAGTCTAGTTTCAAAGCAAACTGTGCAGAAGTCAGTAGATTAAATC
This sequence comes from Notothenia coriiceps, assembly GCF_000735185.1. Taxonomy (NCBI): domain Eukaryota; kingdom Metazoa; phylum Chordata; class Actinopteri; order Perciformes; family Nototheniidae; genus Notothenia; species Notothenia coriiceps. Next base: position 13,405 of record NW_011337369.1, read on the forward strand.
AGATCAGACGGAAACTGATGGTGCGTTCAGGGTCTGCTGACTCAACTATAAACGGTGCTTTACTTTGAAATCCTTTGTAACCAACTCAGTGTTGTTGTTGTTCTTGTTGTTGTTTTCCTCAGGTGCGTTATGATGTAGATGATGGTACAGTGAACTATGAAAACATCGGACCTCCTGATGGAGATTGAGCAACACTTCTGCCTCCATCAGACTCCACTGATCAACAACGTCTACATCCATCGTCGTGTTTCACATCAGGAAATGAAATTTATACAATCACGCATTATTTCATTTTCAGTCTTCAGTTATTCAGCAGCTGAGTAAATGGCTTTTAACTCTTGTTAACTTCCTCACATTGTCTTCCAGCTGAACTTTTCAGAGCTGATTTTAAGATGCACTGCTTGTTTTTGAAGGTGCAAAAGCTTTAGCTCATTTTAATATATAGATGTGTGCTGAATAAACCTTTTAATCCGCTTTCATTTAGCTTTGCTGTTAACACATGTGTTTTAAAGAGAATGTGTTTGAATGGTTTTTCAGCCTTAAGTAATGGTCATCTCTTCTGATAACAATATATTCTGCAAATAAAGAAATGTTAATCTTAATTCTAAACTGTGTTCTGAGGTTCCTAACAACAGAGTCTTTATCGTGATCTTGCTTTTTGTATTTCCTGTTTTATTTTGTAAAAACACTGTCCGTGTGTCATCTCTGGTTCCACTTCCTGTCTTTGTGTTTTCCCGCCTTTTTGTGAATGTTTGCCCCGCCCTCTTTCTCCCTCCCCTTGAGTTTGTGCCTGCCCTCTCTCTGTTGATGTGATGAGTTCAGTGTGTGTATAAAACCTGTCTTTCCCACTGCTCTCTGTCATTATTCATAAAATATCTTATTATTAGCATAACGTGTACTTTCACCAGCATCAGCACTGATACTACAGTGTGGGCATAATGAAGGTTTTGTAAAGTCGATTCTGGATTCTTTATTACTGTTTTTTCTTTAATATAATTCAATGGAGTATTGCTTTTTCTTCAGTAGCCTACATTTGATTGTTCTGTATTTTAATACAGTGATCTATATTAGCCTTTCAAGAGTGCAGATATTTATTTGTATGGTTTTTCCTACATCCGGTGTGTTCTTAAAGTACAGTTTCACTAGTGACTCCACTGATCAACAACACTGCCTTTTGTTATCCCTGCATATTCATAATTTGAACATTAAAGCATATTGATATCCACCTCCTGCTGTTATAAAATATATATATTCTATATGACTACATGTACACCACTCTGCATGGTTCTGCTTTTTGCTCTTACCTTGCAGAGGGTAAAACCTCCAGAGCTCTGCTGCTGCTGTTAACCACATTCTCACAGAAACACTTCTCCTTCAGTTCTCAGAAGAGAAATAAAGAAGCAGCAGCAGAGGACTCTTTAAAGTGGAGACAATACATACTGATATACACCTGAACATCAGCAGGAGAGGACTTTTTAAAGTAGAGATACTACATACTGATATACACCTGAACATCAGCAGGAGAGGACTCTTTAAAGTAGAGACACTACATACTGATATACACCTGAACATCAGCAGGGGGAACTCTTTAAAGTAGAGAAACTACATACTGAAATGCACCTGAACATCAGCAGGAGAGAACTCTTTAAAGTAGAGACTGTGGTGACTCTAGTTAACCATAATTCACTTTTGGGTTACAGTTCCTACACGGACCTTGTTTAGTGTAACACCGGGTATTTAGGTTGCCAAGCTAGAGCTAGCAAGGCACTCTAACTTGACTCTCATCACTGAGTACATGTGTGATATCTCTATGGCTTGATGGAAAATAAAGAGTGGAAATCCATCTTAAATACTCCGCCTCCGACTCCTTCTTACCGGCACTACACTGGTGACCCTGCATTTTCGGAGATAGTTTCCGAAAAAAATTTGAACATGGCTGAAAGAGATGTTTTCGTTAAGCTGCCGGAGTTTTGGGAGCATGCCGCGGAGGCATGGTTTGCACACGTGGAGGCTCACTTTGCTTGCAAGCATCTCCACGACGAAGAGCTGAGATATTACCACGTGGTGGCTTCGCTGGGGGTTTCTGCTTCAGCCAGCTTAGTGGGTTTCATCGCAGCACCCCCACGCCTCGGCAAATACGAGGTTATCAAGGCTCTTCTCCTGAAGA
>NW_011337370.1:0-3163 GCF_000735185.1 Notothenia coriiceps
GAATCTCAGGATCCATGTATCTGTGATCCTCTCCAGAATGGAAGTAGTCATCACATACAGAGCATCAACTAGTTCCTGAACAGTGTCCTTCACATGCTGATATCCAAGAGAGGGAGTTCCACAGTCACAAGATGGAGGAATAGAAAGCAGTATTCAATGTTTACTTCAGATTAGCTCCACGTCAGAAATGATCATGCTTGTCATATGTCTCTCTCCATAGAGGCTGAATCATCATGTTAATCACATAGCTATCATATGCCTCAAACAGTCCTGATGCTCTTCTAGGTCATCACACATCCTGTCATGTTCACAGCTACAGTTGATACCTTTGTTAGCATGTGGACTCTGATATTGGAAGAGGACATTCAGTATTTTCTCAACACTTATGATCCTCAGTGTCTAACAGCTGCTGTGTGTTCTGTGGTGCTTCAGGGTCACCGCCGGATGGTTTGCTGCTCCGCCTGGTGTGAAGACAACACGTCCTGCAACTTGTTCACCTGCGGATTCGACCGGCAGGCCATCGGCTGGAACATCAACATCCCCGCCCTGCTGCAGGAGAAATGACCTCCCGATGCTGCCACTTTACGGTGAACCCAAAGTCTGCCTCTCAAGAGCATCGAACACTCACTTTCTGCAGGCTTTAAGTTCAGCTTCAAACATGTCTTTTGTTGGTCTGTAAAAACGTGTCACATTACAACAGACGTAACTTGAAGCAAATTCTCAATGAAATTTAAAAATATATGTTTTAAAAGCTGCCTTTGAGTCTGCAGGTGGTCAGTTTTCAGCTTTCTGAGATCAAAGAAAGGATGGGAAGGAATGAAAAATGAAACATATTATCTAACTTAAGCCGCCAATATATACGTTATGTGTGTTTCTTTTGCGTTGAGCAATTCTTCACTATCCAAATGAAAGAAACGACCTGTTGAAAGCACAGACACGTTTGTTTAAGTGAAAAACTCAAATGCTCAAAACTCAAGATAAGTGAGGTGGAGAATTAACGAAATGTAATCCGTGCCACTGAGAGCAGATTTATGTTTGGACAAGAATCTGATGCTTCTGGAGAAAATCCTTTTGTGTTCTTTTTAGAAGTTAATTTGTGATAACTTGCCATTTACCTTCTTTACCTAAACTTCTTAATATAAAAAGAAAGAAGCCCTCCCTCTTTGAATTGATACCTTAATAACAACCGAACATTGTCTAAATTATGTTTGGCTAGTTATCAATTTTAGTGAGCTGTTGGATTTGTTTCATTCAAATTGGCTCCTGAGATTTACTGCTTATCTAAAACACACTTTCAAACAACCACTCTTGTTTGTAAAAGCTCAGTTCTGCTCAGCGTTCAGGAGTCTGTGTGCTACAGGAATGCACCTTTTGGAATAGTCTCTTATAGCTTTTTGTTGCTGGAGAGTATTGTAGATTATGTAAATGGTCAACAAAGTTTAATGCTGGTTAGCTTAAAGATTGTTTTCTGCAAAGCCAGACACTTTGGCACATAATGGTCCTACTCTGTTGTTAGATTTAAGATGGCTGATTGTCGAATCTGTCTACCTTTTAAACTGTGGCTACCTGAACAAAATGTGAGTAATAACATTATCTTTGCTAGCTGTGGTGCTGTGTACTCTAGAACTGGTATATTGCTAAACCTAAAAACAGTAGTGTTGTGTGACTAAAGAGGGAAAGAAATAACGCCTGGTGGATATTAAAGCTACAAAAGTCCAACAAAAGGATGCTCTATTTGACATTTATATTATTTTGTCTTTTGCAAAGACTACATTACGGATGCTTTATCGACCATTGGCTGAGTAAATCTCAACCAAACCTCTTATAGTGCTCCCAAATATCTACTTCCTCTCCTATGTAAAGGTGATAGTGGTTTTTTTACTCACTGAAACTTCTCCAGTGTTAGAGTTTGACCCCAATATGACCTCCCACATCGTGTACGTGATCAGCCACTCTTCTCACAGTGTTCATCTGGATCTGACTGCTTCTGTTTCTGTAGAGCCGTGAACCAGACACTGTGTTTCGAGTGGACAGAAAATAAATGTGTAGATATTTGACCAACAAAGGGAGGAAAGGTGATTACAGTGTTTCTGTTTGTGTGCTAATGAAACATTTAGTCTCTAAGAGCAGCACCTGTTGAGATAGTTGTTATGCAGGGCCGGGTACAGAGACAACGTACCTAAAGAATACTCTTGTGGGGTATTTGGTACTAAATGAAGTCCCATTTCAGTGACTAAATAGACAAACAATTGTGCACTTTAAATGGTGAGAATAGACTTCTCCATCCACATATTAGTAATACGTTCACACATTGTTCTGAAGGGCTTTAATAGAGTTCAGAGGGAAATTCAACTTCTATGCCTCTTTTTTATCGTCTCAAGCTCTACTCGCAAAATCTACTAATTACAGATGAAACTCTTAAAGAAATGACGAAAGTAGAACCAAGTCTGCTTAAGTATGACAACATTTGAGTCAATCATTTCTAATAAAAGTGACATTTTAGCTGATTTGAAGGGAATAAAATAGGTTAGTAGAGAAAGCACATTATTTGTACGTGTTACATATCAATTTACTCACTTTCAAATATAATGAAATCTAATTTCAACCAACGATAAAAGAGAAAACTAACTGATGTTTCTTCTGGTGCCCAGCCCTGCTGTTGTACCAATACTTGACATGAATGTACAAATAGTTTTTTCCTAGTGTATCGCAGTGCCCTTTAGTCTTTAGTGTTGAAAACACTGTTGTGGGGATTCTGTCAGTGTCATATTTGTAATGGTACTTAAAAACAAGTAAAACCTTTTGAGGAGTGTCGTGATGCGTTCGCTGTCCCCTGCTCTGCTTCCCCACTGCCACTAAAACAGCCGAAGCTGCATTGGAGCGAATAGGAAAGGATGTAGTGATGTGTGTGTGTGTGTGTGTGTGTGTGTGTGTGTGTGTGTGTGTGTGTGTGTGTGTGTGTGTGTGTGTGTGTGTGTGTGTGTGTGTGTGTGTCTGAGATTAAAGTCTGTGTGTCTATCTGTGGTGCGAAACAAATCAACGTCTAAAAACGTGTTTAATGTTCTCACAACATTCAAACGATGAATAAGCACAGTCCATTTCAAACTGATTGTTTCTAAGTCTAGCTTTACATTTATGCTGGTTTGTAACAAAAGTGTTCATT
>NW_011337370.1:11874-18377 GCF_000735185.1 Notothenia coriiceps
GATACCGATTTTTCCCGATCCGATCTTTATGCAATGCATTAAGAGAAAAAAAAGCATTCAAGTTGTCCCTTAAGGTTATTTTTTTATTTAAATTGGATATTCTATCCAACATGGATATAGCTTCTTTCTTTCACAGCAGCATTGGATCAGTTCAGTTGTGCAGCATTGGATCAAAACAAAATAAAGCTTATCAGTACTCGTTAGCTTACTGCTACAATTAGACACTGCGCCCTGCCCACTCTGTTGCCAGATTTGAGAGAAATAAGCAACCAGGTCTATGAAAACAAGCCCCAAAGAAGCAACACATACATGATGTTCTGTAATATGAAACCAAAACTAAGGCCTCAGGATGACTTTAAGACTTGAACATGGTCATTTTTGTTTTGTAACATTGAATACAAAATTTAAAAAAAAGTATTTAAAAAAAAAAAAAAAAAATCTCCCGATCCCCGATTTTTTTCTCCCGATTCCGATCTTTTGAAAATCACGTGATCGGCTCCGATCCCCGATCACGTGATCGGATCGGGACATCTCTATCTACAACCTTATTATCAATACATCCAATGTGTTTCTAATACATTAGAACCAGGCTTATGTATTCGATATAAATAAAGCCTATGCATTTTAAATTCATAAAATCCAGGTTTATGTATATAAAATAAATATAGCTTATTTTGTAATAATCTACTTTTATAATACATAACCACATTCCCCACACTCACAGCACTAACAACAAATGTGTCATGCCACCTTGTTTCACATTTTAATGCATCAAGAAATCACAGTACACACCCACAAAAGGTGGAGTATACGTTACTATAGTAACTCCACTCCAATGTATACATTTTATGCATTGTTAAATTAATGCACCAAATAAGCTATATTTATTTTATATACATAAACCTGGATCTTATGAATTTAAAATGCATAGACTTTATTTGTATCGAATACATAAGCCTGGTTCTAATGTATTTGAAACACATTGGATGTTTTGATAATAAGGTTGTAGACATAGTTATTATGTGTTTGCAATGCAGAGAGTTTATTAGTCAATTTATGTAAGAACTATATAATCCAAATGGTTGGAAATGTTATATGCAGTTGAAATACTGTGCTGTAAACTCATGGTTTTGTGTTGGGTGTATGAGGGTGAAATTAATGGGGTTCAGTTTATGTGAGTGTGACTTTAAATCTGGGTGGAGATTCACGGGGTTTATTGATGTGTTATAAATAGAGGGGAACATAAATTAACGTCATTGAGATTGAGGAATCAGGAGAGGCCACTAGTAAGTGTGATTATTCTACTGAATGTGATTGAATGTGTATGGGATATGTGTGATCCTAATTGGTGTATTGTTGTTGTCCTTTTTCTTCTAAGGTTAGCAACCTATTTAGATTTGATTAAATCATCAAAACTAGGAGCTGTTTCCGTCCATCTTGATTTCCCCCATACTGTCGGGAGATAGACAGTACAAATACATAAATCCCAACCAAATTAATTTTCCACAGGAACCACTTGTGACTTCAACATGTGCTGCATCCTAAATCATGGAGTGATCAGGGATAGTGTTTGCAGTGAGAACCAACAGAAAGACGTCTAAGAGCGAAAGGTCATTGAAATGTGATCAGGACTAAGAAAATCACACAGGAGGCATCAGGGGCTTAAAGCACAGTTTTTGATTAGATTTTTGACGGATATGCTCTGTGTATAATAAGACTCTTCTTGCACTATTTCTATCTTATTTGTATTTACTCAAAAAACATTCTCTACACTATTGTATTTGTTTTATTTTTTTTATGTTCTATATATATTCATGTTGCTCTGTTGGAGGAGCCTGGGACCTAAGAATCTTGAATCTTGAATCTGGGTTTGAAGGTTTCACAGGTCTTGGATTGATTGTTATTTTACATTTAAGTATAAAATAAATGACTTGGAAACACAATAAGATTTTGCCACACAAAGTTTCTCCAAATGTGGTGGTTTTCATTTGAACTGGAGGCATTACTCACTGCCTATCAGTTTCTTTAGATAGATGTTCTTGAATCGGTTGGTTGTTGTGCTCTGATGATTGTATGCTATTGGTAAAGAGAGGGTTAGCAGAAACACATAATCACATGTGGATTAAAACAACATTAATATTATATTATTAACGTATAAATACTGGAAAACCCTAAATCAGGGAACGTCTCCAAAACAATTTTTTTATTGTGCAATGCCATGTCCTTTTATGCCGCTGCAACAAAAACATTTCCCAAATTGGGATCAATAAAGTTCTTATATTATGGATTTATAAGAACTGCAGCCTCCCTTAAATCTGCGTTTACTGATCAATTGTTGGTACTTTTAGTGCAGTGGATAAAGCTTTAAAGACTGGGCTGCTAATTTTCTCAAACTGTATGAATGATAAGGTCGAACATGTGGAATAAAGGTGTAGATTTCATGACATCCACTTCCCCAAATCCCCAGAAATATAACCCGTGATGTGACCTCAGTGTTTCTAACACTCTGTATCTGTATGTTTCCTCTCATTTTGAAAGAGCAGATGATCGTTTTTGGGAGCGAAACTCTCTGGCTCGACGTTTTCTGGATGACAGCGGCACAAGGTCGTGTGTAATGAGTGCGTTAAACAATTATCTGTCAGATTATTATGCTCTTCACACCGCCTTCCCCGCTCCACCTCTCTCTCCGCGGTCTGCTGCCGCTCCTCCTTCATCCCTAATGTGCTGTAATCATGTTCATTAATGCGTCACGCCGCCTGACAGACAGTTCATATTGAAGGGGGGAGAAGATGCTAAATTATCCGTCTGGGAGGCTGTGAAAAAATAACAATTTCCAGGACATAAAGGGGGAAAGCTTTTGCATATGGTTACGTTTTGGTGTCAGCCTAAAGCATGAAGAGTGAAATCAACCTTTTGTCCAGAGACAATCAAAAATGTCACCATCCTCTTGAATCACCCCCCAGGGCTTAATAAAGCATCTACATGTCTGTCTAAGAGTCTATATTCCTTTGCATATTAGCATGAAGATATGTTTCTGCATTAGCCATGCTCAGTCAGCCTCTTCAGCTCCGTGCAGACACATCTTCTTGTATTCATAAAGAACGACAGCAAAACACGTCGAGGACAATTCCCTAAAGGCTTGCAGACATAATAAGGATGTTTGGATTCTGCAGACGATGCATACAGGACACCATCTATCGGCCTCAAGCCATGGTGGCCGGGCTGATGTGCGCCACACTTCATTTGGTAGCATACGGCGCACCTCAGACCCATTTATCCAGACCATTTAGAAGACTGGCTGAAAACAGGCTAAACAGATACGAGGTGAATTCAGTGTCACTGCTGATGTTTCAGAGCGAGAGAAACCTGATACACTGAGTCCGTCTCTTTACTCTGTATTCTGTGTCAAATGCTGACAAGACATTTGTCGACAGATGCAAAAAAACATACTTGTCAAAATTACTGATGATGATGTCAGCAAGTTGCCATTGCAAGGGCTACCCGACAATTACTTTTTTCATGTTATAAAACTCTCCAATCACCACTTTTATAATGGTTAATCCATAATGCAATCTCCGGAAGTAAAAGGCTAATGTTGGGCTATAAAGGAACTACAGCAAGGTCACATGACTTCACGTCACCACCGCTAAGCTAAAGACGGCTAATGTTGGGCTATAAAGGAACTACAGCACGGTCACATGACTTCACGTCACCACCGCTAAGCTAAAGACGGCTAATGTTGGGCTATAAAGGAACTACAGCACGGTCACATGACTTCACGTCACCACCGCTGTGTGGAATGTGGAAAGACACACTTAAAAATAACTTTGATTTGTTAGGTCCTAAAAGTGGCATGTTTTTTTTTTCTTTCCTCTATACATCCATGTCTAAATACTGCCTGCTTGAAGAAGATGTTGGACCTCCTCACCTGAGGTAGCTGAAGTTTAGCTCTGCCGCCGTTAAGACCCATCCCTTTCCTCTCCGGTCCCAGAGTGATGTTGTAAACGGACTGCAGGGCGGCTGCTGCTGCCTGGGCTTTTGCCATCCGTTTACTGTGACCACACCCTTCAAACACCCCCCCCTCCACCCTGACCACCATAACAAAACTCCTCATCGGCCTGCCATGAACTCTCTCCGTCAGGCACATGTATCTGAGTCCTGGTCGCAGCTCGTTGAGCAGCGCCACTGGGCTGAGGTGCTCTAAAAGTGAGGTGCTAATGGCTTGTCTTTTGGGTTTAGTTGAGGAGAAGTCCAGTTTGAGGCGGACAACTCGTCTGTAGTTGTAAATGCTGGAGAAAACCTCCTTTTTTGCTGTGTTGCACTGTAGGAGTTGACAGTTTTCCAGCAAAGATGGCTCAAACTCTTTTAGGAATGCGTCATGGATGTCCAGTTTATCGGCTGTAAAATCCACAGGAGTGCTGGTAAAGTTCCCGATGGAGGCGTGAGCCTGCGAGGCGTTTTGAAACTGGATGAAAGACCGAAGCGCAAGTTCTGCAACCCTCATCTTGGCTTGCTTTTTAGTCGGTCCTCTGCCCTCAAAAAGGAAACCGTTCACCTCCACACCAACAGAAAACACTGGAGCGTGCAGTGGGCCGGTCTTCGACATGATTTCATACCGCAGACCAGGTTGTAACTCGTTGAGGTGCACAAGTGCGTTTTTCTGAGTGACAGCCCAGGCTGGTCTCTTACAAGTCAAGGGGCTCTGGAGGAGCGGCGACTGCTTCCTCTTTAGGGATCGGGTACCGTGTTTGGGGAAAGTTGTGCAAAAAGCTGCTGGATGATATTTCCGTAGTAGGTCGCAGTCCATGTGGCTCGTATAATCCTCATTCTCTTTCACCTCCAAACTGCTGCCTGTTGACAGATAAGGAAATAACAACAGGAAACGTGGCATGAAAAAAAACTGGGATTTTTTGTTTATTTTTCTAGCTGTCATTAGGCCGACTTGTAGGTAATAAGACTAATGGTGCATATATACTGCATGGTATGGCATTGAGCTACCCAAATTGACTCTTTTTTGTTGGTTTTCAATTAGCAAAAGTTCAGAATACGCAACCGTCTTAGAACTACGGTATAAACGCTAACTACACAGTGGAGCTGGAAGACATTTTAGGAAAACCTCAAATTCAGTAGGATTCATCCTGACCATGAATGTGAGTACAAACTTTAATGGTAATCCATGTTATGGTTGATTAGTTTGGACCAAATAATTGACCAATCAACTGACAGGCTGACAATAAAATCGATAAAGTCACTTTAGCGTGTCTAAAAATGTAACACTGCAACACTTTGATGCTGTCGTAATGTTACAAACTGTCTTTGTCAGCAGAACACAGAAAAAAAATGTTTTGGCACGAAAGGAAAAAAATATTTACTTGAACTGTCTGCATCCTCAGCCGATGATGCTTCAGTATCCCAGTGTCGTATTGGACTGATGAGGGTCGATAACATGTTGCCTCGTTCTGAAAAACAGCATCACAAAGACATGAAATAATGAGCATTTTCTCCACAGTATGATGCAGTCAAGTACTTTACTACCGGGTACTAGTGTCGGTGAAATGAACCCAATTACAGTTACGATTCTGAAAGCTTATACTGCATAGTTTTATATTCACTCCTAACCATAAAAGTAATGAAATGGACTGAGGGAAACACATTTACGGCGATAGTAGAAATGTAATGTGTTAGGTCGGGAGGGACATCAGAGTTCACACTAACATAAACGAAAACAAAAAGAAAGGCGGCTCAGTATGCACTACAAAAAATGTGATATGTTGTACTGTAGTGCTAACCAATTATCAAAAACCTGAAGTGACTCATCATGAACATGAAAAAGACCTTATTTTGCTTCAGGAAGTTCCCGCAGATTCAACACTATAAAAAAGGACTTGCTGATCCCTGTTGGTCCCTGATTTATCCACAGTTAGTGCAAAGATATATTCCCCATAAAGACACAACACTATAAGCTGCAGTGGGTAATTTTATTTTGTTGTATCCACTGTTTATAAATACAAATGCAACACTCAAATAATGAGCTATTATAAAAAACCTTAGTATTAAAATGTTCTGGTGTACTTTTTACTGTTGTTTCCAGACCATACTTGCCAACCCTCCCGATTTTCGCGGGAGACTCCCGATTTCATTGCCCTCTCCCGGTTTCCTCCCGGGGTCATATTTCTCCCGCATTTCTCCCGATTTCTGACTAAATCCGATTTACTCAGGACTGTTTCCACTCGGACTTTAATACAGCTACACCATTGTTTGGTTTCCATGGTAGCGCGTCTCTTTAGTAGCGCATGCAACTGAAATTCTGAGAGGGTGAGGCAGATAGTCAGAGCAAAACAGAACAACAATCAACAACTCTACCCTCTGCTCACTCCTTTCCTATAATACAGGTCCAGCCCACACATATGCTCCATCAAGACAGTGCACTTACAACTACAATAAGCATGTTAATGTTAATCTAATAAAACTCCGGCGATCCACTAGCACCCCCCCCCCCCCCC
>NW_011337370.1:18414-20914 GCF_000735185.1 Notothenia coriiceps
GGTGGTTTTGAAATGCTCCCGATTTCTGAGGTCCCAAGGTTGGCAAGTATGTTCCAGACATGACCTGTCGCATTTTGCGATATGTCAATAATTGTATGTGGCATTTAAGCCAATCTAAAATTCCATTATTACCAAGGTGTACAAGCATCAAAATACTATACAAAAGTTTAAATCTGAAGAAATCAGTTTAGAAAAACGGTGTCAAGCTAAAATTGCCCTACTTATTATATTGTAAAGACTCTCTCTTTCTTTAGAAGAATCTATGTTGTTATTGAACAAGTTTTACTTTTGAAACAATCGACTATGGCCCATTTTTACCCTTGTTGACTTGTGATTTCTGGAGGGCACTGCAACGCAAACTAAAAGTAATTAGAATAATGAAGAGAGCTCTCTAAACTCTTCCACATTAACCTTGCACCTTGCCGTTATATTAGGCGTGTGATGCCATTGAGTGGTGGGATGATATGAGTGAGAGCTGTGAGATGGGATGTGAATGTAATGATGTGAGTCTGGAGCCTCTGAAGGCAGGTGGAGGTGTTTTAATGACCTGCACCATCACAGCTAATAGGGCCATTTATTTTGGGATGAAAAAGATAATAAATGTGTCTTTGTGTTGCGTCGCCGGAACCCTCGCAACTTCCCACACTTTCTGTAATTTTTTCACTTTCTCATTAATTTCTCACTCAGTTTCCCATTCCCACTCAATCTCACATCGTACTCACACCCGTTTGTTAATAGCAGTTTAATACATAATTTGAGCAGATGTTAACCAGGTTGCAACATGACAAATTAACAGGTTAATAATTGACAGAAAGGAAAGGCATTTTAACCAAAAGGCTATAATTCTGGGTGAGAGAATAGAGACAAAAGAGCTGGGCAGAAATGTCCACAGTGCCCATCAACCCTTAAAAATGAAGTTGTTTTAATCCAGTTGCTGTGAAGGAACCTTATTTAATAGAATAATTAAATTAGGCATGGTAGGGGGGGAGGCGTGTGTGTGTGTGTGTGTGTGTGTGTGTGTGTGTGTGTGTGTGTGTGTGTGTGTGTGTGTGTGTGTGTGTGTGTGTGTGTGTGTGTGTGTGTGTGTGTGTGTGTGTGTGTGTGTGTGTGTGTGTGGTTTGACAGCTGTGGATAATCTCGTTTGCCAAGCGTAATTAATGGCAAGCAGTTTAATTTACTTAATATGGACTGTCGTTCCTCAAGGGCAAAGAAAAATGGAAAGTTTTTGAAATAATCACTCTATCAACTGATCCATTATCAGTAATGATATTTGTAACAGTAAATCTTTGGTTTATTATTTGTGCATTCAATTCTCCTAACCTATTTTATAATTACCAGCCACCTAGCGGTAACGTTTGGTACTGTAGCTTTAAGGCACCAAATAGCTCTACCTTCCATCTTGTTATTAGTCCACACAGCACAGCCATGTTGAGCACATGTTAGCTCAGAGCTAGGCCACAGAGTGTTTGGTTTTATCCTTGGAGTAGATATGTCTGTAAGTATAAATACCTACCTGTGTGCTTTGTTATGTGTTCCAAAAAATGCGTTACAATGAGTGTGTGGTTTTTCAATATTTTATGATGAGCTAACTAGCAAAGCGACATAGCTAAGTCTTAGCATCGGCTGATGATGATACTGCTTTGATTGAATGGTTAGGGCACATATATTTTACTTTGCTTATTTAAGTACATAGCTTTACTGCATTATACTGTACCCTACTTTGCATTATTGTTGCACATGTATTATTTTAATTGTGTAACTTTTTACAGTTTTAAAAACGTAAGCATCAGTAAGCGCTCAACTCAACAACAATTTGCCCATTCTTTGTTAGCTTTCTGTTAAGCTTTGCAGTGTGACGCATATTTCAGTTTTTCTAGTCTAACGCCTTAACCACTCGGCCATCACAGCTGTTTTTAATTTATTCTTCATGGAATTTTCAGGTAACCGTATGAGCTTCTTTTGGGAACAAAGGACAAGTTTAGTAGCTTTAACTAGATAGCCTCGAGTAATATTAAGCGTTTAGTGTAGTTCCAAGTCTCACTGAGCAACAATCAGTCAGCTAAAGCAGTTGAAAGACTCTTCAAACGCTGTGAGCAGGATTTGAAACGGCCATCACAGCTGTTTTTTCTACAGTCTTCATGGAATTCTCGGCTAACCGTATGAGCCCCTTTCAGGAAACCATAACAACTTTGGTAGCTTTAACTAAGTTGATGCCTCACTTGGCAGCAATCAGCCAGCTCCAGAAGTTTAAAGAGAATTCAAACGCTGTGAGCAGGGTTTGAACCTGCGCGGGGAGACCCCATTGGATTTCAAATCCAACGCCTTAACCACTCAACCATCACAGGTGTTTTTAATTCATTCTTCATGGAATTCTAGGGTAACCGTATGAGCCCCTTTCAGGAAACAATAACAACTTTGGTAGCTTTAACTAAGTTGATGCCTCACTTGGCAGCAATCAGCCACCTCCAGGAGTTTGAAGAGACTTCAAACGCTGTGAGCA
>NW_011337371.1:0-3085 GCF_000735185.1 Notothenia coriiceps
CACTTCAACCAAAATCCAGGCAGTGATAAAGCGCACCATTTGTAAAGGCAAAATATCCTTTAAAGCAGGGTCAACAAATAATCTCCATCGCTACTTAAAAACACAGTATCTAATATTAAGAGTTGCGTGAATTTCATTCAAGGCAAGGCAACTATTTACTTAACACATACGGAGAGTAAATTCAAAGTAGTCCATTCACGGACATGAATGACATGGATATGGCGCCACCTTGTGTTGTGTTTACAAAGCAGATTATTGACATTAGGTCTGGCAATACAGTGAATCATTATCCTGGTGATTATTTCACAGATAAACCTAGTAACCCCGCCAAAAAAAACGGCTCTTTTGAACAGCTCTTTTGAACGGCTCTTTGAAAGGAACGGAGCCATAAGATCCGGCTCCCTTCAAAGAGCCATAATTCCCATCACTAGTGTGTGTGCGGACTGTCACTCCTGTTGACACGGACAACGTCAGTGAACTAGTGCACTGCCCACCAGCCACGCCCCGACACATTGGGTCACGTCTGCCAATCACAAAGCTTTGATGCGTTCAAGTGCATTATTCTGGCACAGGAAGATTATCTTATAGGACATTAACGATAAAACAGAATATTGTTGTTCTATTTTTAGACACATCTCGCGATCTACTGGGAATCTCCCCACGATCGACCGGTCGATCGCACCCCTCGATGGGCACCCCTGTTCTAGATAGTCATGAAAAAATATTTTTATTTCATAAAAAACAATTTTAATGAGCAAGGTACATATTATATAGTTGGTGTCAGGTAAATATTTAATCTAAGATCAAATATCGGTATAAATTGTTTAACGATGTCTAAAGTTACTGATAAGTCAAGTGTTTCCTGCTTGGGGCGCATACATCTTTGCCCATTGACGTTATAAGTGGCGCATGCGCAGTCCGCACCTCTTCAATGCAACAGACAGGGGCAGCTCTTCAATGCAACAGATAGGAGCAGCTCTTCAATGCAACAGATAGGAGCAGCTCTTCAATGGAACAGGTAGGAGCAGCTCTTCCACAGATAGGAGCAGCTCTTCAACAGATAGGAGCAGCTCTTCAATACAACAGATAGCTGCTCGGGGCGCAACAAACTGCGCCCAAAGCAGCTCTTGACACCTCCATTAACTAGGTGGCAGCAGGAGCGCCAGAGTGAGTGATTGACGTTAGAATGAGAGAGAGTTAGATGGAGACGGAGGCTGCAGTCGAATAGTCCATTTAGCTTAGGAACCTTCCTAACGGAGTGAAATGACCTGGAAGTCTCTCCGTGGCAGCCATGATAAGTGCCGTTCGAATTCTCTAGTCTAGATGATAGGAAGGGAGGTTTCAAACTTCCTTTATAACCTCCTTTAGCTTAGGAAACACTGAACCTTCCTTTACGAAAGGAAAGGAGAAAATGCTGCCCCACAATGCCTTGCGGCCGCAACATTTACCGTCACACAACATTCGGCCGTTCACGGAAACAACCGATTATGACCGAGAAATTATATCATGAAAGTTACGGTGCTTATTAAGCATTTTAAAACGTTTTTTTTAATTTATTTTTTTATTCTCTGCCAAAGCGTCTTTGAGTTTCCTGAAAAGCGCTATATAAGTCCCATGTATTATTATTATTATTATTATTATTATGTGGTAACTTGCCAAAGTGTTTTGTTTTGAACGTTCAGTATTATAATCAAAAAGAGAAATATGAACGTTAGTTTTTACTGAAATGATCAAATAAAGTCAACATTTCACAGTGTTTACTGAGCTGTGTGGGGTTTCTTAAACTTTAAAAAACATGTTTAATGGTTATATACACAGTGATAGATTCTAAGGACTAACAAGTTTATAATAAATACATTTGTATTTATTTGAATATCCTTTCATACAATCATACATATGGGATCATTTGTATTAATGTGGACCGGAGGGAGAGGGTGACGAGCATAAGTTTCACTTTCCTTTTTTATTTCAATTCCAACCTTGGTCATGAAAAATATTTGTTTCTCTGTTGTCCACATTTAAAAAGCATAAAACAACAGCATCAGAGAACGGTGCAGAGTCTCTAGATGAGTTTACAGTAGTCCCTCGTTCTTATTAAACATCCATGTTGTAGTCCGCTGTATAGAAAACTGTAGTTTCCATAGTTTCCCCACAGCAGCAGAGCAGACGCACATTCATGACGTCCACTGGCGCATCATAAATACGTTGGATAGTGAAAGTGCAGTCGGATTCTCTAAAGCACCGCAGTCTCTTCTCCTAAGTCCTTTTGAATTCTCCTATCCACTATCCCTTAACCCCATTGCGTTCTCAGCCAAGTACCCCCTGACTACCCCGAACATTTTTGATAGAAAAAGCCTATATATATATACAGTGGGGCAAAAAAGTATTTATATAAATAATAGTAATATGGAAATTAATAACAGTTAGTTTTTTAACAATTCAATGTTCACTTATCAGTGCTGTGAGCCTAATATATTTTTTACGTTCTCCAAATCTCCAACAGAAAACACAACTCAGCGTCCCCTTATAAGGCAAAAATATGTTTTGAGGCTCTGGACAAAAATGGCTCTTTTGATTGTAAAGGTTGCCAACCCCTGGGTGTAGTTTCAATGTTTGCAAAATTGTATTCATCAAAGTGTATGAGTGACATAGAGCAAGTGAGATAGCCAGTGGTTCTCAAACTTTTTACAGAGAGTACCACCTCAAATAATATTGGGCTCTTCTAGTAACACCATCATAGACCTTCATGGGTACCACCGAGATAAAGGATTTAATATGACAAGCCATATGATGCTCTCATTTGTTAGTGACATTCCACATGCAAATACTCACAACATTAGGCTGTGGTTCATCCGGAGACAAGTCCATTGGCAGGTTATCTTCCGCTCTTCTAGAAGTGGTTGTGCTTCTTGTTGCTACCGGCTAAAATACAAATAATTAAAGACATTTTGAATGTCTAAAATGTGCTGTAATACACAACACATTATTTATTCCTAAACTTGCAGAAAGAAAAACTAAAGTGTGACATTTAATCACATATTTATATATCAATCTTATACACCTTGAATTCTTGTTGGCCAATGAT
>NW_011337372.1:0-5968 GCF_000735185.1 Notothenia coriiceps
GAAGTGGGGGGGGGGTAGAAACTCCCTCTGGAAGGAACACAAGGATTTTAGCCTCTGCAGACCATTTACATGCACAAAAACCTATAACAGTCTACAGGAAAGGGGAAAAACTCATAGTTTAAAAAGGGCCCCTTTAAATAATGACCAGTTAGTAAGTTTTGTACCATAGAAAACTCTAAAACCAGAAAATATTAGCTTAAAATATACTTCCCTAAAACAAATAACCAGTTGCTTGTTTAATTGATTCATTTGCTAATAGATTCTGTTTAAATTACCAAATACCTTTATATGTAGTGTTAGCATCCTGCAGGAAAAACAGAGGGTTCTAAAGGGTCAAAGTAGCAGAATTAAAACACTTGTATGAGAAATATAACAAAATACAACATGTGTGTTATTTTATCTGTGTAATAAATGAGTGGAACATGAATCATTCCATAAGCTGAAGGCGGAGGTATCTGGACAGCTTGAAACTCTCCAGGCCTGTGAGGCAGTAACAGTAAATGTCAAGGAAAAGTCCCTATAGCCTATATAACTCTCTCCTGCAGAGCACTTTATCTCCCCCTTTTCATCTCTGCGCTCCAGAGCAAGGAGTGAAGCTGGAGAGGGGCGAGTTAGGTCATGGATCCTGCACAAAGCTGTAGGTAAAACTTTGGGAGTCAGTTTAAGGGTTTTATGGGGCCTGAGACAAGTCTCAGAAGGCGTTTCAATAAAGTCTCTGGTCCCTCTACCTGACTGCACGCTGCCACAGATTCCTGCTGCGTTTGGCAGAATAAAGAGGTGGAGAGCAGTGTACTGTAGCTCAGCAGGAACCTGAGCGGCATGCCAGGCCTCTCACGTCACTACATTGGAGTAAGAACTGAACTCAGAAAGCCTTGGAGGTCGGTCAAACAAGCACAGCTCAAACAAATTAAATCAAAGCACCTAATAAAAGGAGCCAGTTCCTGAAAAGGGCAGTGAGAGGAATGCTATGTCGTACCTGCAGTTCAACCAGCTGGTAACCTTCAGACACTTCCTTTGTTACATAAGGATAAATCTGACGAGCACACGGCCTAATCCCCAACCAGAGGATGAGCGCAGACAATCCCTGACTCAGCCCATCCTGCAATATATTAGAAGTTCCTGAAGGGCAAGACCCCAGCAGGACTGACCCCAAGAATACGATTCTCCGAAAGCTATGAATGTAGTTAATGAGGGGGTGTAACTTAAGATGAGGGACGCTTACATTGATTGAATTCCGTCTCTGTGTTTATATGGGCAGATGACCATTGTTTCAAGACAGAACAGTTGTGCAAGATAGCATTAGCATTGGATGTAAACATGCACAGTACAAACTGTTGTATTGGTGATCAGTCCCTAGTTTAAAATGGCAGTTTGGCACAATATTTGAAAATAAAAATAAATGATATAACTAGGGAAATAACTCAAATTATCATTAATGTGGAGCTAAACAATTCATAATATTGATACAAATAAATATGAATGATATGCATCAATTAATCGTTTGTCAGTTTTGCAAGCTAAAGTCATTTGAGCAAACTTGTTTTGGGCATTTGCCATTTTCTTTCTTTTTCAATTATTTATAAAAAAATAACCAGCAGATGCATCAATTATTAAATAATCTTTAGTTGCAGCTGCAAAATAATGAAAAGGTGTTGAGGAAGATAAACCTGGTCAAATGCAGTGATACAACATTTAAATAAATATTTTTGTGCAGACCACAAAATGAGGATACTGTTATGTTGCCATCAGCTTCTTGCATGTGAAGAAAACAGTAACATGACTGTAGAAGTCACAAAGTCTCTTACCTGAATGGGCTCTTGAGTCAGTTTCATCGGTCCTACACATTCTTCTGTAGCTGAAACCTGCAGGACACAGATGAGAAGAAATGTGAACAAACAGAACACCAAACGCACAACGCAAAACAAGCTGAAAACCCTTCTTACCATTTTATCATTCATGTCCAGAAGCATATTGGCATATTGTTTGTTCTTGCACTTCACCACCTTTAATCTTCTCTCTTACCTCCCTTTTTTAAGTTTAAAAAGTCCAGCAATAAAGCAAGTATTCCCTTGAAAAGAGCAACAGTCTGCTGAATAAACAAATATCAATTCATCCTGGCTGTTTTCATTTTCTAACGCCTCTCCTACCCTGTAGATGTGGATATTTACTCGCAGTGTTAGCCGCCCAGAATGGAACCGTCTACTGCAAAGGTCTTAAGAAAGTATTAGCAGACAGCCGCAGATAGAACTCCCAGGTTTACTTACATAATCCTACTGCAGGAGCATCACACATTGAGCTGTATATATATGCGTGTGTGTGTGTGTTTTCACAGCCTGTCTGGGAAGCTCCAGCAGGCCTCTTAACCCCACGTGTCACTCTGGTGTGAATAAGCAACTCAGCTACATGAGCTCTCAGCATATGTGTGCACACACATGTTTACCCCACACAAGCAGTGAATCAGCGGTGTACCGTATCATACTGCATCATTTTAGCTATGAGTGTCATGCCCAGGAATTAACCATCAGGCATGTTTTCGAGCAAATTCAGTGTTCATGAGTCATTTTTCTCATTGAAAGGTCTTCGTGTGGCTTATGTGATTTTGTTGCTTATGATCGTAAACACGCACTCATAACCCACAGTAGTCTCTTCCCAGTTAAAGACAAATATCTGAGGTATCCAAGAGAGAGGAGGGACAACGAAAGAAGGGGAGGGGATTTATGTTATCTACTCGAGGCACAAGCTCCATAATAATACATGCAACACACAAACTCTAACCAGTCACCAAGACGCAGCTGTGTGACTAAAGCAGTGAGTTAGACACAAGTTGGTGACTCAACCACACATTGGTATTATTTGTCCGTTGGTATTAGGCTGAGAAGTGAACATACTTCCTATCACATCTCTACTAGCCAATAACGTCATTAAGAGCCTTAGTTGCAACACGTTCAACATGTTGCTTTAGTAGAGCAATATGATATTACTGTAAAATAATTGCGGCATTTGTGAGCATTAGTGTTGGACACATGATAATATCTATAACAAAAATTGCAACACGTTCACTGTCACACAATTGGACAATTTCGACATTAAACTCTACCCCGTTACACAATTTGAAACTGCTTTCACACTTGTTTAACATATTTAGTAACATGTTTTTTATTTAGGTAATAATAGTTTAGCCTTTTATTGTGACTTTTTATATAGGTTATGTTGTGTATCCTATAGACAATGTAGATATTTCTACTGTTGATATTAGCAGTCTTTTTTAACTAATTACTAACTATTAATAGCCTTCTAATGCTGTAACACAATAATTTCCCAATTTGGTATAAAAAGAGAACATCCATCCATCTATATACTTGTAACCAGTGCGTAAGCTTGTTTGACCCAAATGTGGCAGTGAAAGTGAAAGGAGCTCTATTATGCTCATTTTCAGGTTCTTATTTGTATTTAGTTCCTCTACTGTGACACATTTAAATGCATTCATGTTCAAAAAGCAAATGTTTTCCCTTCATACTGCCTGTGCTGCAGCACCTCTTTTCACCCTCTGTCTGAAACCAGAGCCCAGTCTGCTCTGATTGGTTAGCTTGCCTGTTCTGTTGTGATTGGTGAACCGCTTAGATTTTTGCCCGCCCCTAAGCCTCTCACGTACAATGTGTTGCAGCCCTGGCCAATAGAAGCGCAAGTGTTAAATAGTGATGTCACAATGTTACATAATTAAACAAAGGACTACAATTGGAGTGCTGGGAACTTTGGGATTTTAACCTTTGCAGACCGTTTACATGCACAGAAACCTATATCACAACATATGAGAAGCAGTTGTGTCGTCACAGTCATGTGGACCTCACATCAATATTGTTTGTCTCAGAGTGAGGAAGAACTTGGAAGTCTGAGCTGGATTCACTTTAATGTTGTCAGAGATCATGATGGGGTCCAACGAGGCAAAGAAATGAGGTCAATCGAGTAAGAGATGACCTAAGGGAGAGCTAAACTACAGAACCACAGAGTCAGTATGAGAACAAGCAGCATCTGGTGGTTCAGTGTTGAAGGCCAAAGACTTGTGAGATAAAAAGACTGAAGGGACTAAATCATTATTGAGTGCTCCAGTGACAACAAGAAGCACAGACTCCAGAGATGTCAGAGAAAATGAGTAATCGTGTTGTACTTGAGGACGACATAGCCAGATGTGAAACAGAACAGGAAGGAAGGCGCTGGAAAAAGAGAACAATTTGGAGAGCGATCAGTCAGTACATTTACAGTAAGACTATGATTAAAGAAGTGTTGGGTGAATCTGTCACAAGACACCATCTCTACTTAGAGAAGCTGATCAAATCCTCACAGAAAGAAAGGAAGGGGAAATAGGTGAAGGAAGATTTACACAGACAAGAGCCTTAGATTACAAATGAATAGTACAAGCGAGATGAAGTTCACTTGATTTGTAAGGATTTAGAAAACAAAGAGGCTTAGAAGACAGAGAGGACAAAGTGGATAGAAAATAAATGTCAGTCTGAAGAAAGACTAAAGTGTTGCAAGACACAGAAAAATGAATACTTCATATCTAATGAGAAATTGTATTATTAAAGAAACAAGTTCAATCAGACACCCAAAGAGGTAGATAAGCAAGACCATTTTATGGATAAATTATTGCGGTGACTGGACATGTAACAGAAATTAACCTCCAATTGTGATCTCTTGGCAATTACAGTTTTTTTTTTACTCGTACTCGAACACACATTTTCATATTTGTGGAGAGAATGAAAATCTGGATTCATGAGGGCTAAACTGTACCCCGAAACATTTTATAAAAGTACTGAAAGAGAGGGGAACAGACAGAGCAAAAGAAGACAGACAGGAGGTAAACACTAACAGGAACACGATACGGCTTTGCAGTGTTTAAAGACTGCTTAATGGAAAATAAAACGTGAACAGACTTGGACGGATACAGAGAACCTCGATCAGTGCTGCCGTGATGTTAAATAATGTTGCTAGTGGCGCCGTTCCAGCCGATACGCAGTGGATCAAACTATTTTAATGATGTAATCAATAAAATAGTGTTTAAACAATATTGTGGATCAAGTTGTTGGATTAATTAGTAGCCTTGTTATAAGTGGGATAATGTGCAGCAAGGCGGTTATTAATGACAATAGAAAACCTTCATGTTGATGTTAGATCATTCCTCTTCGCGTCAGGATGCTGATCACCATGACAGTGTTTTCTTTTTATTAATGACCGCCTTGCCGCACATTATCACTTACAAAATAATTTCCAAATGTTTCAGAACACCAGCATGCACCATGCGTCTCTCAAGCTTTATCTTTGCCTCATGTTTCTCCTTCTGCACCCTTAACCCAACTCTCAAACGTTGTAAACCTCTAATTTTGATTTTTAGCTAATTGCTAACCTTATAAAGCGTTTTCTTTGTTTGACTGCAGCCTCTTCATTGAAGTCATTTCCACTCATTGTATTGTTTCAGTGAAGCACTCTGTAACGTTGGCTCTAAAAAGGTGCTGTATAAACCCTTAATGACTTACTGGGGCCCAGGTCAGAGTCCTGCACGGGTCTGATTTTCAAGACCCGCTCCCGCCCCGCACCCGCGACGTGCAATACCGAACCCGCCCCGCTACCCGCACATATTGCCAATTAGTTCCGCAACCCGACCCGACCCGCCGACACAAGATCCGCAACCCGACCCGAACCCGCATATATATAAGCAGTGAAAACGTGCAATTATTAACACACGCAGTTGCATATTTGGCTCAAAAAGCCTGGGATGTTGGTTATTCTCTCCATCTAGGATGACACCAAAAGCCTCCCAGACGTTGGATTTCGCTCTTGAGGAAGTGTTGGAAAATGCTGTATTCTCCGCTAGAGAGCTTCACCTCAGCCATTCAGAATGTGGCGCGCTCAGCAGAAGATAGATGCACTGCAGAGGTTATGATTATGCTCGGTCCCGCGGGGGAGAGGTCTA
>NW_011337372.1:6008-17618 GCF_000735185.1 Notothenia coriiceps
AGTTACTGTCTGGATTCTCAAAGCCCACGTCAAAGAATATTGAGTGTTGCTTTCCTGGCTACTATTGCTGAGGGTTATTTTCTGTGTAGAGAAAGGAAAAAAAAGAAAATAACAGAGAGAGATGACAAAATGAGATGTGAGGGTCAATATTGAATAAACTAAAGATTATAGTTGTTAAAAAAAAAAAGTGAATTAGTCACATGGCCAACAGAAATGATGCTGCTTATTTCAAATGGAGAAGTCCTTATTGTTGAACTTAAGTTTGATGGTATATGCATCAGAGTCCTGCACGGGTCTGTTTTCAAGACCCGCTCCCGCCCCGCACACGCGACGTGCAATACCGAACCCGCCCCGCTACCCGCACATATTGCCAATTAGTTCCGCAACCCGACCCGACCCGCCGGCACAAGATCCGCAACCCGACCCGAACCCGCATATAAGCAGTGAAAACGTGCAATTATTAACACACGCAGTTGCATATTTGGCTCAAAAAGCCTGGGATGTTGGTTATTCTCTCCATCTAGGATGACACCAAAAGCCTCCCAGACGTTGGATTTCGCTCTTGAGGAAGTGTTGGAAAATGCTGTATTCTCCGCTATAGAGAGCTTCACCTCAGCCATTCAGAATGTGGCGCGTTCAGCAGCAGATAGATGCGCTGCAGAGGTTATGATTATGCTCGGTCCCGCGGGGGAGAGGTCTGAGGATTTAAACATTAAACTAAATTATTATTATTTAAATATATTTATTATGCAACACCCGCGACCCGACCCGCATCATCTTTGTTTTACCCAGAACCGAACCCGGAAAAAAGCGTTTGAAAAAATACCACCCGCAAATCACCTTTTTTGCGGGTACCCGACCCGATGCAGGACTCTGGGACAGAGGCTCTCTGGAAGAGCTATAACCGAGGATACACTAATGGATCCACCACGGTCCTCCACGGCTCCTTCGTAGATGCATTTCCGGGAACAGAGATGTTTCAAAGAGTCGTGACGCACGGCCGGACTTATCTCAGCCAATGACAGCTCTGCATGCATCCCCTGGATATTATTTTATTAACTGCTCTCATCGCGACGCGATGTTTACAGTGAGAACAGCTGTGAGGTCCGTGCAGAAAGCAGAGCAGTGTGTAAAATATATATAACTCAGTATAACAGGCCTACTCTCTTTATTTGCTTTAGTTTAGTAGATATCTACAAACAAGGAGTCAATATTTTTCGAAAACCATTTAGTGCTTCAAATAATAAAATACACAACGGCTGTTAGGCTGTTAGCTGTAGCGTGTGTGTGGTACACTGTGTAGGTGTGTGTGTGGTACAGTGTGTGCGTAGATGCGGCGGACAGACAGGTCTCTGTTGGTTTGGTGTCCTCTGCTTACTTTTAATACTTGTAAATAAAACTTTTGGCCCGTAATTTATTTTCCTCATTGTAGCGACCAGAGGGGGGGGGGGGATATATCCCCAGTCTCTGATAGTGTTAGCGTTATGTATTAGAGAGTGCTCTGTTTGGATTCTGAAATTGTAATATTTATATATAATAGGTATATATATATATATATATATTCCCTACTAATATATATGTTGTGTGTGTGTGTGTGTGTCCGCCAGTCTGTAGCCGTTATTGTCTCATATACAACACTGTGAATGAATAAAAAGTAAAATATAAGTGGTCATGCAACACATCTGTGCCATCACGACAAGGCTGCCTGTGCCCGTCATCATTAACGGATTGTCCGTCTTTAAAATGAACCGTCAGAGGAGAGGAGTTTCTCTTTCTCTAACCGCCTGCTCTTCCCTCCTCTCTCCTCTCGGCTTCCCCTCCTCAGCTTCCTCCGCTCGCATACTCCTGGCGGATCGGACCTAAATGTTTCGTGAGGATAGGAGTCGAGGAGGGCGGAAGTTAACGAGAAAGAGAAAGGGCATGGGAGAAAGGTACCGAACTCCTTACAGCGACCATTCTTCGCATCTCCTCTCAGACGCCGAGGAGTCTGAATCGGACCAGAGTTATTGTAACCAACTGCAACAAGGAGGATATTTTTCTCGTCCTGGACTAGCTGAGGGTAACTCCTATAATAACTAGATTAAAACTTTAAGGCCCTGGCAGGTAAAAAAAAAAGCCAAACAATAGCCCTTGGTCTCTCTACATTTTAAACTCTCTGACTAAATTAATCATCGTTGAAACGTTCGGAGATTTACAATACGTAGTATTTGACAGCTCACTGGGCCTACAAGCGCAAAGGGGAACTGGCTGTAAAAAGACNGTCCCGCGGGGGAGAGGTCTGAGGATTTAAACATTAAACTAAATTATTATTATTTAAATATATTTATTATGCAAAACCCGCAACCCGACCCGCATCATCTTTGTTTTACCCAGAACCGAACCCGGAAAAAAGCGTTTGAAAAAATACCACCCGCAAATCACCTTTTTTGCGGGTACCCGCGGGTACCCGACCCGATGCAGGACTCTGGCCCAGGTACATCATGTCATTGCATATACTATATACACATTACACAAGACAGTTTAAACATTGCTTTCATTGTACCTGCTCTGCCATCTTATTGAAGTTTATTCTTCACAATGCAATAAACTTAACACAGTTACGTTATTCTTAATGTATTCTTTTGAGGGTGTTTTCACTGTTTACAATGATGTTAGCTTATAAAGATGACAAGTGAGTTTACTTTATGGCTAGAGAACAGAAAGAGTTGTTTACATTTATTGGCCAATGTCTAATCATTGCGAGGAAGTGACAAGGCGGGGTTGTAGAAGAGTTGATCTTGTGAGAGGCTTTTACTTTGAACCTCACCAGAGTGTTTAGAGAGTAGATATGATACAGTATGACGTTAGTGTGGCTTTCAGTGCTTAGTCTTCTGATCCTATGCATTAGGGCACTTCCCTCTGTATATTAACAGTGACATGTTATTTGATTTATTTTGTATGGCCTAGGAGTTTATGTGAATCACAGTTTTTGAAGCAAGTCTTATCTGCAGTGCAGGCCTACTGAAATGCCTTGATGGACTTCAATTTTGCCTCAGCCTGCACACCGCTACTGTCATCTTCTTTAAAGGGGCCATACAGTATTATGATCATTTTCAGGTTAATATTTGTATGTAGTGTCTCTACTGTGACATGTCTCCATGCTTTAATTTTCAAAAAGCTCTTTATTTTTATCATACTGCCTGTGCTGCAGCACCTCTTTTCACCCTCTGTCTGAAACCAGAGCCCAGTCTGCTCTGATTGGTTAGCTGGCCGGCTCTGGTGTGATTGGCCAACCAACCAGTCCAGCCCCTTAGCCGATCACATACAAAGTGCTAGCTAATAGAAGCGAGGGTGTTACATAGTGCTGTCACTTTGTTAGGAAGTAAACAAAGGAGTCCAATGGAGGCATGGGAGGGAACCTCACCAAATCAAATTCCTCATATGTATAAACTTACATGGCAATAAACCTGAATCTGATTCTGATCTTAGATTAATCTGAGTGATGGCAATATTATCCTTTTAATTCATGTTCTATAGGTCCGCTATAACTTTGCTATGACCAAGATAATAGTGAAGAGAAAGTCAAATTTTGTCAAAGTCCAAATCTGAATAATTGTGAAGTGATCAAATCCTCAGTTTGAAGTGCAGAATCCACTCAAATATTCAAGCGCTACCATCCCTGGCACTGATCATTCAATATTTCAAAATTACCAAAAAAGAGCATGGAAGCATATCACATTCAGACTATGCTCCAGTGAGATAACATGCATGTAAACACACACCTACTGGAACTTCTTCACAAGTAAACAGTTGTCCCAGTCCAACATTCAAACTATTTTCCACTTCACAGCCTGGATGACATTCCTGCTCTCACACATCCCCCTCTTACATCCCAAAACTCAGACTATATCCACACTACAACAGCTGGAAAAAAGATGACATGACAGACACACATTTTCATAAAGGAATACTAATATTGTGTACCATGCATGATACCACTGATGTAAACAAGACCATTAGTCTGCGTTACTGCTTGGTGAGAATAATGATGTAACTGGCCTAGTTTTTCAGACATGAAGAAGGATACAAACTTACATGTAGCTTACACTCAGCTTAGCTTCATATAACCATTCATTAAGACCTGGAAAACCGAGCATGAAGCGAGAGATCTCCGATTTTCTACCAAAAAAAACAAATAATTGTAAAATGTAAACGTTTCTTTAAGTCTACTGTTTTTCTGTTTCTTAATGGCCTGCAACAGCTTGCACTGTTTTGGATTTTGTCTCTTGTCCTGCATGTAGTTATGATCATATTTTTTATTTTAAATGGTGTAATTTTATCTTCAAAAAAGTCTAAAAAGTCACTTTCTACAGGGCTATTGTCAGAATAGAGCAGCTGTGCCTGCCAGCACAAGTTTGCCCCATTTCTTTTAAAAAACAGAAGCTGTATTGTTCATGATCACTTAACCTTTGCGCGTCTAAAATAGCGGTTGTTGCGATGACGCTGAGAAAAGTGCTAAATGATGCTCTCCCTGTAAGTTCTTATAAGTCAGTGTTTGTGTACGAGGCCCTGAGGGTGTCTCTGTACAGGACACCAGCTCCTTCACATGGGACTGTTCACACTCCTGCCATACTGACGAGAGGCGTAAACAAATGACTTGTGCTTATAGAAACATATACACACACACACACACACACACACACACACACACACACACACACACACACACACACACACACACACACACACACACACACACACACACACACACACACACACGTGCATGATCAACACCATGGCAGATTATCAAGATTCTGTAGGGAAAGGCGGATGGCTTTTAATAATAAATGGAATCATTGATCCTCTCTGAAGCCTCTTAGATAGAAAGGAACTGAGGGAGGATAACGGAACAGCTGACATAACCAGCAAAACACACACACACACACACACACACACACACACACACACACACACACACACACACACACACACACACACACACACACACACACACACACACACACACACAGAAATAAAGAGCATGCAACGTGTAGAGCCTAAAATGTCTAAAAGTCGGCCAAAAGTAAAAAAAAAAAAAAACATACTTAAAGAAAAATATCCACAAATGTCAAAAAGAAAGCCTTTAAAATATGAGGTGCAAAAGTACAATTATTTTTGAATAAAATCGTAGGGTTATAGTAATAGAACATTGTGTTATAATTTGTAGCTGTAGGCCTGAATGGGTTAACCTTTTCTGAGGGTCTGATGATCATCTGCTACACTACTTCTTAACAAAACCCGTCTATATCCTCTGGGGATCATAAATATGAAAAAGTAACTGTTCACATGCTCCCTCATGAGAGAGATACATCAACAAGCACACAAATAATATGACAGGACGAGTACACAACTGCACAAGTTGATGATCTCTGGACGGGGGTTTCAGCTGCACACACTCTGAATGGAACTGCTACAAGACACTGTCATGGATCCTTCACAGATTTCACACCAACATATTAATACTTATTAATTTGGTTTTATTAAGTGAGGAACGTTTAGCATGTTAACTTGACTTTTGTGTGTGAACGTTTTCTTACATTTTACCAATAAAAAAGGCAAAACAATCCTATCTCAAGAACTACTTATTAAAGGTTTTCCACAACTTTTCTTTTTCATGCACATCGCTCATTTGTCATCAGAAACAGAAGAAGACCTTGAGATGTGGTTGAAAGTTTTGGGAAGTGTTAGTTAATACACCTGAGTTGAGGCTTTTTTGTTGTCAAACACTTGACTTTAACATGCAGCAGCTCCCATGATGAATGCAATGAGCCATTATGCAAATAAAAAACTATATTTTCACCAGGTGAAAAGCTTGTGAAGCTTGGTGTCCATGCCAAATCGGACAATGTCTCCCTGTGTTTTAACTTTAACTTTGAAACAGTGCTGCCGCGAACTGTCCTGTGTAATCTGAATTTAGGTGAAGAACACCAGAGAGTGCTCTGTGCTTTGTTGCTTAAGAGAAAAACAATTTGATTTGCTCATCTGACTCTGACTTCTGCTTCTAGAAGCCTTTGCCTGGGGCTGCACGGCTGTACATAATAAATTAGAGATAATAAACAATAATCTGAAAACAGGCTTTTATTATAGCACGCATTTAGACTTTAGACACATAGGCCTATAGCAAATATTGAGTGAGGGACACTTTCATCCAGTACTCTTAGTACTACACAGCAACAATTTTTAAATTAAAGTTGTTCGTTATACAAAAATTGTTGACGGATACATTTAACTATAACGCCTTTTATTTAGCATGAAAGCAAATAAATGGTTTACTCAATATTATTGAACTATAATGTATGATTGAGTGTGGAATACACATTTTTCTCAACAATATGTCTTCCACCAATAGCCATATGTACAGTAGAAGCTTATGTAAATACATAAATTACAATATAGTAGGTGTAATAATATAAAATGTGTCTTCATACGAGAAGTTATTATTGTTTACACTTACACATTTCCTAATTTTTGCATACAACTACAATACAGTATGTTATGCACTGTTAAATGAATGTTTTATAGTGACTATTGTGCCAAAGTTGAAGTAAAGTGCTACCATTGTGACCTCTAAAGAAATCCTGTCAGGGCCAACTAATGGCATTTTCTTTTTAAATATTATTTTATCTGATAGCCCATGCACCTGCCTGCTTCTTTGTGAGCAATCTTTAAAAACATTGAAAGCACTGAGACATGTATGAGATCACTGTCACATCATATGTAGCCTCCTAGCATCATGACTGATGGCTGGCTGCAGGGAGGAACTGATAGAGGCAGTGAATGAGAGGAGGCTGAACCGAAGTCATTACAGAACTGTAATTAAAGCACCGGATCAGAAGGCTTATTGGGCCTCCTCCGGTAACAAACACACACACCGACAGGCCTCCTCACGTGTGATTCCCACTCACGACCCGGTGCTGATGCTGTGCCAGTGTTCTGACAGATAACCTTACCTTGACGCTGTTGTGGCTGGTCTGCGTCTCGGCCTCGATGCGGATGTGCCCGACGCTGTTCTCCTTGTGATCCCGGCAGGAGTTGTTCCGCGAGGGGCGACTCTGGTAGGTGAGGACGGAGGGGATGGTCTCGGCCGCATCGGTCTTGATGAAGAGCCCGTGTAGCGTGGCCGCGGTACCCTGAGAGATGGTGGTGGTCTGGTGGGGGGAGTTGGATTCGTCCGAGTCTCGGCAGTAGATCACCCCGCTCTGAGAGACGTGGATACTGGGAGCGCAGCCCATGCCTCAGCGCCGCGCCTCCGGAGTCAGATCCCGGATAATAAACACTCGGGTACCACCTTCCTCTGGTCCACAGCTGCCTGCACATAGGCGGCTGTTTTCTCCGGGCATCGGCAATCGCTCTCTCCTCCACACACCTCCGTTTGAGCACATCAAGGGGGGAGGAAACGTGATTCTTTCAATCATGCGTCCCGTCAATCCTCCTCAGCCTCCGCTAGTGCAGGATCTTGGATAACGATGTCATATTCAGGACAAACAAGGTGTTTCATGCTATAGTGTAAACCTTGCTGATGGCCTGTTTGTGCATCTATGAAATTACCCGGCTAATGAATAAAATCGCTAAATGGACTAAACCACCTGGCTGCTCTTCATCGCCTCATCCTCTGAGACATGCTCGTGTTTTTGGTCTGTGGAGAGTTGCTTGCTTTATCAAATCTCCTCTGTGTCTCTAGTTATTCTGCTTGCAGATCATTGGCCACGGTCCATCCCTCTCTCCCCCCTCTCCCTAACATTATATTTCTCCATCATGACCCTCTTATCTCCCCTGAGACCCTGCTCTGACTCCAGGGGTCATTTCAAGCCTCACTGTGGCGAATTACACACAATGTTGTCAAAGAAGTATACGGCTAATGGAGGCTTTATGAAAAAACACTTTCTTCTCCTTTAGTTTACACTTTCTTTGAGATTGCTTGATATACTAAAATAGTATATTAGTTTTTTCCAAAATGTGTGTGTTCCGTTTTGGAGGACTCGGATTGACGAAGTTTCTCAATTAATCTTAAAAGGACCCATGACATGGCCATATCACTGATCATAATTCCATTGTTGAGGTCTACTAAAATAGATTTACATTGTTCAATGTTCCACAATCACATTGGTTTCTCATACAGCAGCTCTGTTAGTAAGTGTATTCACTCTCTGTCCTAAACGGCTTGTTGGAACTCCATGGGACCCCTAACAGTTTGGTCCATACAATGTCAGTTAATATTAGAAGTGATCCCTTTTTGTCCACCGGAGGCGTTAGCGTTAAACATTTCCTAAATCAGAAATTGATGTCTTCAAACTGCTTGTTTTGTCTGACCACCATAGGCCAAACCCAAATATCTTCAGCAAAATAACAAATATGACAAAGAGAACACACAGTTAAGAAGCTACATAGTCAATGTATGCCTAAAAAGACTCAAAATGGATTATCAAATTGGCAATTATTAAAGTGATAGTTTCAGATCAATAATTTGTACCATATGGTACCTCTACTCATTTAAGTAATTTCTACTTTACTTATTACAAGAGGGGTTGCTTTGACACTGCGGGGGTCAATACGTTTAAACAATCACAGTCAAATCTTTGCCCCCCAGCCTCTGTAGTCAACATGGCTCCCGTAGTTAGACAGAGTGCTCTTGGTTACCCCTCAAGGAAGTATAGTACACGTTTTAAAAATAAATAGAAAACAGTAACAAAAATGAGTTGACAGTGACACTTGCAAATGCAATATAATAAAAGCAATGGTAGCACACCAGCCATGTCGCCAAATCAGGACAGTACATACAAGTAGAGCGGGCCAAAACATCACTTTCCCACTTCCTGGCCCCTACTCGGGGCTAACTAGCTTGGCATCAATCTGGGCTGGCCATGGTACCTGGTCAACCTTTATCACATAAGTCTGCAGTTCTGCGCAGTTGTATAGAACAGTTTATGATCTTTAAACTCATTGTTTTGGTTTTTGAAATGCACAGCTTTACTGTTTTGGTCTACTGCTCATAAGGAAGGCACTTTCAGCTTCAATATCTGATAAGCCCTCTGTACACCTGCTCTGCACAGTTAGCTGGGGGAGCATTTAGCGGCTAAAGTAAAGACTCAGATATTTCCCTTAGGAGTTGTTGGATACCAAAACAGAGCTAAAATGAGAGTGAATCAGATGGACAAAAACAAAACATCAAGAGAATGCCAATGTTGGTTTGTATAAGTAAACATTAGCCACATAACAAGTGGAAGTGACAACAAAAATGTATACTACACTATAAGTATTAAATAGAGTTACATTGACAGCGAGCATTATTCTGCATTGAGTTGTTTTACCATGATACTTCAAGTAATTTGTAATTATGTTAAGGATCATTGTCAATCCAGGGATTCTACCTGTACTGACATTTTCAATAGTATAGCAACGTTCACATGTTAATGCTTATTTCATTTTAAGTACAAATTGTTCTCTGCGAGTGTATTTGTATTTGACAGCCCTGTATACAATACATATTGCTTAGTACTATTAAATAATCTCCTGTTGGGACTGCAGACAGCCCCCTTGTGGCCGGCTGTCACATGTTCAACCACTGCTCAGACCAGCAGCACCCAGACTGTATACTGTACATATATATATATATAAAAGGCAGCACCTCATCAAACAAGTTTTAAATATGTTGTACAGGCTGATACCTAAAATATCCCCATCTATGTCAGAGTTCACCATCTATGTATACTTTAGGCTACAAAATCCAGATGTTAGTTGGCAATCTGTCAAACCACTAGTATAACTTTAAGAAAGGAACTATACACAAAATATACCACTATGCACACACAATTTGCTATGTTAATCAACCTTAATAAAGGTTGTGCACAGTCCCATTTACATGAATGAACTCCAAATATGATTTTTTATAAAGAGGTATTAGAGAGCTTTAGAGTTGTGGCATTTATTTAAGGAGTTTGTATTGCTCTTTTCAACCTAAGCAGTCCAAAAAAGCCATGTTAACCCATTGAGACTATATGAGTAACTGACAGAAACATTTCAGATTATTATAAAGTAATGGTGGGAAAATTTTCTTGATTGGATTTATTATCTAAAATAAACATTTTGCCACAAACTTTTGTCCACAATTGTATTTGTTTTGCTTGATTAATGAGTTGTAACTAGCAGAGTAGATGTGCAGTGTTTCAGTTGTGATAAATGATCCGAACATGAACCCCTTTGAAAATGATATAGAGTCAGATTAAAGTTCCATGAGAAGCCTGTACTACTGCAGTTTTTCCACAAGAAGAACGAAGCAGCACTTTGCTTACCTTTCTTTGTCCATTGGGTAATAAAGCACTTTCCTCTAAGGACAGTCCACTCATGTCTTACTTAAAGCCACGAAGTTGTGTCCTTCTGTATCAAAACAAAATAATAAAGGATAGCGGATAAACTGTCTATAATGAACATACATATGCAAAGCTGTAAGTGTGTTAAAAGAGTTGAGCGGTGTCCCTCAGGTACGGAGCGGGCAGACTTGCTCCCGGCCTCTGGACTGCTCTGAGCGGCTGAGAGCAGGCATGGTGTCCGGGCGGCCCTAGTGTCCTCATTTTAGGACCAGAGGACTGCTAAAGTGTGCAGGTCATAATAAATACAAATAATTATAATAAAGTGCTTAAATTGCGAGTAAAAGTCTCATTGAAGTTCTTTATCAGCAACATGGAGCCTGGATTTATAATTTTAATCAGGGTAATGAAGATTGCCTATTACAGTCAGGTATATAGCAGTAGTGGTATTTAAAAAAAAAAATATTTTAAAAAAGAAATTAAAGGACCTTGGTAAAATTGAACTTCTGTAGAAAGTAGGCCAAAAGATTGAAGTTTAGCGTATACTCCGAGTCAATTTGACTATGTTACATTTTTAGGGAAAGGGGAAGTTGTATGATGATAAGGATTTGATGAAACTATTAAAGTAATGAACATATTTACACAAGATGAAGTCTATTAGATCGACATAAACATCACACCACCAGCCCTTATGTACACAGCCATATTGTATTCCTTTAAAACTGTACATGCCCGTTGCACCCGTATGAAATATACAACCGTGTTCATTTGTGTATTAACGAAGAGACAAATATGAGAATAGCCTAGAACTAACAGTCAAGGTGAAGTACCCTATGTAAACCATTTGGCAGATACAACAAGCAATGTCCTAAATTAAGCCACATAAACACTGCGGTCAAGCCAGCCTCCACTCGGGAAAACCTAGCCAGCCCGCACATGATAGCAGGACACCCCATCTAGTCACTCAGAAAAAATCAGGACATTCTGATGTAGAGTTTCAAAGATAAAAGACCTTTGAAGTCTTATATATGAGCTATCATCCCTCTGTTTTTAGATAAGAATAAAACAAAAACTCTCCAGTATCAAATACTTATTTCACTTCAGGGTAATAATACAATGGTATATGTCAGTGTGACGGTGTAGGTACCATGAGTTCAATATGGTCTAGCTGCGGCCGCGGACAGTACACGACACTACACGACACGCCCACCTGACACGACACTACGGTGGCTGAGAAGGGTCTAGCTGAGGCCGCGAAAGTTGTACT
>NW_011337373.1:0-2337 GCF_000735185.1 Notothenia coriiceps
TGCCATTTCACCCACTAGTTCAAGCCACCATACTGTATGTATTGTGTGTGTGTGTGTGTGTGTGTGTGTGTGTGTGTGTGTGTGTGTGTGTTGTGTGCAGGTATGCGGCCGCTGCATTATGCCGCCTGGCAGGGGAAGGCAGAGCCGATGAAGATGCTGCTGAAGTCCGGCTCGTCTGTGAACAGCCAATCAGACGAGGGCGAGATTCCTCTCCACCTGGCGGCGCAGCACGGACACTACGACGTGGTGAGGGACACATCACATAATAATGAACTGTAAACAGTTAATGCTCTCTTTCTCTTTTTCTTCAGTTGTGACAGCCGTCGTGAATCCAGAGTGTCGTCCAGATTAAAATACACTGTTTGTCCACAGCTGACGTTAAATTGACCGGACTTCTTTCTGTGCATTGAGCAACGTTCTGTTCTGCCTAGCAACAGGCTGCTAGCGACAGATAACCTCAGCACTGTCCAAACTGACCAATCAGAATGGAGTATTCAACTAAGCCGTGTAATGAATTGCAATAATACCAGGGATGTTAAAAGATATAGTATGATACTCTCGATTAAGATCTGATAACATTGCTTATGTATTATCGGTACATGTCAATAGTATCGTATAGTATAAACTATAATATGAGGGCAAATACTGTGTCTCTGATCTTGTTTATAAGATGTATAAATTCTCTCGAGAACATGTCGCCCGTATACAAGATGTCTCCTGACGTAAACAACAACGTGACGTCGGAGCTCCGTGAAAACAAAGCTGTCCCTCCCGTCTGACGCTCTGTTTGAAACTCAGATTTCTGGAGGAATTATTCCGTTTTTGACAAACAGAAATATTGTTTTCTGGCATCACGTTAACATTTTATGGGGAAAATCTGCATTTTGGTTTGAGGGCGCAGCGCTCCTGTTACCCGTGCAGACAAAACACTGAATAAGTTAAGATGGAGCTTTGTTTAGCCAATAATACGTTTATAAATAATACAATATAAATATCATTAAAGCTTTCTGATATTTGTAACCTTCTTTGAAATAATTCGGCTTGCAAAATAACATCACAGGAAATATAATTTGTGCATATTGTACTCAAACATGATATCATTTAATTACATTTTTTTATAGAAATCTGCAACTACTTCCCTTTGAATTTGGTTTATTTTCTTTTAATTAATGTGCAATGTATTTGTACATGCTGCTCTAACAGTATCGGGGCCTAAACTCAAGACATGTTACCCGGTGCAGACTAAACCCTGAATATCACTCATATCTCGTTATTATCCAGAGAGTTTAATGGTCACTGCTGTCAGCGTAAAGCCCACTTTCCCTGTGTCAAAGAAAGGAATATATAGCAACTAGACGAGTTAAGAAACAAATGAAAGCAGGAGGTAAAGAAATTGCATTTTACAGGTTCAGAAAAGCAATCACTGGAAACACTGCAGGCTTCTCAAAGCAGCAAATATATCAGACTCATTTAGGGCTGCTGTTTGATTAAATATCTATGATTTATACACACTGCAGTAATCCAGCTGCTCCCGGTGTGTGAGGGCACATACATAATACATTATAAAAACTGAAACAGACCACAGATTCAAACATGAATCATTGAACGACCAGATTTAACACACATTCTTCTTTAACAACAAGTGTGTCTGAGACCAGCGAGTTTAATGTGGCTTATTCCTGTCATTTGTTCCAGTTTTAGGGAGCATTAGAACGCACAATGGTCTAATTCCTCTGCTGGGGATTCATCCCTTTAAGTCTTTCTGAGTTTAACAAAGCGATGAAGTCACAGAGCTGCAGAATTTCTTCAGCTCAACTCGGAGAAAAAACGTCTAAAAGCAGCTTTTTGCACTAAATATTCTGTAAAATCAGTGGTGTGGTGGTCGTTGGACGCGGGGGATCGCCGTCCCCCCACTTATTTGGAACCCCCATTTTTTTTAAGCATGATTTTTTTTGGAATAGCCAAATAAATATAAAATCATTGCCAGTAGGCGCTTTCACACCGCAGTACTTTTCCCACTTTAGTTCCGAAATGTTGCGTTCACACCAAAAAGATCCGGGACTAAAGTCATGAGAATCGTTCACCCCTTTTCCGTCCCTGCTAGAGAGCAGGGACTTTCGTGGGAGAAAAAGGTTCCTGTGTCTGATTGGCTGGGCGGAATGCAAACCAAGCCCCGTCAAACTCTCAAAAACTTTTGTGAAGCCGCCATTTTATTATCCTCGCATTGCATTATTAGCATTAGCATTAGCCCAGCGCAGAAACGCAGAGGAACTAACTTATGACAACACAAAATAAAACATGGGAGCGGTGGAGATGAGGAGGTGTCGGCATTCTGGC
>NW_011337374.1:0-3637 GCF_000735185.1 Notothenia coriiceps
ACGATTGAGAGGCTCCGCGATCCGCCATTGCTGTAAAAAAGTGGTCCATTGGAGTGAACGGAGATGACGTAACTCTCAGTCTATACGGCGCTGGTTCAGACCATAGTCTAAATGGACGTTGGGTCCGTGACGTCACCCATAGGATTCTGCAGAGTTGCTGAGAAGCCTAAAGTAGGCGGAGTCGGCCACTAACGTCTCAACAGTGACGTCAGAGTCTAACTCCCGCCTGCTCCAGCCTGATCCAAATAAGGGCAAAGAGGCGGAGCCGAGGCGGGACCTGCTGCCACCGAGCTGGAAGCTCCAGAGCTATATATTTTCCTTTTCCATTAATAACGTTTTTGAACACCTGAATAGTGATTCCTTAAGAGAGACAATGTAACAGAACTTGTGGTTGGTAGAGGTTCTTAGACAAATATCCGGCTGCTTTTGTTCCACTATCTCTGTCTTCCGTCTCTTGACGGTGTGTGTGTGTGTGTGTGTGTGTGTGTGTGTGTGTGTGTGTGCGTGTGCGTGTGCGTGTGTGTGTGTATGTATGTGTGTGTGTAGTGTAATAGGTGTAATTCAGCGGCCTCCCCCCCGCTCTGCGCTGTAATGGAATGACCCGGCAATGCTGATAGCACACTCCACTAAAATGAGGCCTTGTGCACATCTGACACTGTAGCCCTGCCACATAATTGTTCTTTTTACTGTTCAGCCAATATCCCTGTGCTGTAATTGAATATGACTTTGTCCTGTTTGAGTAATCTGTTCCTTTCATGCCTCGCCCTCTCACTGGTGAGAGAGGGAGAGAGAGAGACAGAGAGAGGGGGGAGAAGCGTCTTGTGTAGATAAAGCATGTAGGTCACATTGAGCTGCCGGGCTTATCGCAATGAGATCTTTACTGTTGACATCACTCAGCTACAGCGCTACAAGAGAGAGTTAGCTCTCATTTAAACACACATATGTTATTACATCGAAGAAGACGCAAGTTGCTAACAGTCTCCTCACTGATTCGCTCTCCCTGCTGGAGGATCTGGACACAGCTGTGGTTCCTGCTACAGGTCTGAAGCTGCCTTCACATAAAATAACGGCTCTGCACTGCACTCAACGTTAAAATGATTCCAACTTTGACCTTGTTACCGCTGAACTCGAGACGTGCAACCCTAACCCTAACCAATCAGATAACAGCTGTATGAGCGGCACAAACAAGAAGGAGAGGTAACCATAGCAACAAAATATAACTACCTGTTTCCACCGCAAGGCTCTGCACCCAACCGCTTTGTGCGTAAAGAGTGATCTGAGTATCATGTGAGGCAGCTAAATAGGACCTTTTGTTACTCAGCTCAGCCAAACAATCAGTCTGGAAGCCTGAAGAAATATTCCTCTTAATGCCGGATGATGTCCACTTCCTGCATGTTCCTGTTAACCCCTGGCACATGTGTAGCCCTTACGGTAACAGTTTGAACTATACTGGTTATAGAGAGGCCTGATGGAATGTAAGATGTAAAATCATGTTGTTTGTCTGGTAGGTAACAGATATCTCCATGTTTACCACTTTAATTTATATCATCATGTCCTTATATTGGTTGCATCGACGAGGGGCGTGTCTTCCTCTAGGCTTCATGGTGACGTGTCCTTAGATTTGTCTACCGCGAGTGATTAATAATGCCAATAAGGAGAATTAGACGTTTTTTGTTTAATATGTAAAGCCACAGGTCACTCTCCTTATATTTTCATTCATAACATACTGTTTGCTACATGCTAATGGCTACAAACAAAGCAAGTCTGTGAAGCCGGAAGTCAAGAGTGCCGAATACGTCGTGAACATCCAGTTTCAGAATAAAAAAGTTTCAAATGAAAACAGTGTATTCATTTTAAGTCCCGACATATATTGATTTTATTTCTTACACCACTCTGACCTGTATGAGTGAAATACTTCTGAAATGCCTTGCATTCTACCTGGAGATGATGGTTGAAGAGGGAAAAAGAGGGAACAGGTTATTCTTTAAAAACTGAAGTTAAATCATTTGGCCAACCAACACACAAATGCAATATACAAGGGGAAAAAGGTTCAAAGCAAAGCTGAAAATAAATAATAACACACATAGAAATGAACCTACACATGGTCGAGGGGGGTTGGATAAGTCCTGCATTCAAAACTATTTTTTCCACTATCACAAATGCAAATTAGTGTGTCATCGAGTGTTTTTCTGTCCAATCAAAAGGTCAGTCCTGATGGAGTTTGGGATCCATGTGAACATGAAATGTGATTTAATGGAAATGTTGGCTGCTAATTTGATCCCTATGGCTAAAGGTTCTAGCATTTCAGCATTAATAAATCATTAGCACATTAATTTTCACACATTAGTGTAATTAGTGTGAACAAATAAGGCCATTGATGTGGAGACTAGCAGCTTATGCCTCCTCCATACTGCAGCATCTTGCTCTGGCTGCGTTTTGGTGAGAAAAGGAACTGTGTTTGTGTCCATCCAATACAAATGTGGATAGATTTGTTTATAATTGATGGAGCAAATATTAATGGCTTTCCATAAAGCACATCTTAATTGTAGTCATTTAGCAGAGACAAGCGCTATATAACTACTGTATTATTCTACATTCTTTGATATGATTTGCATGCAAATACACATTGAAAAAACATAATTACCTGCAGCATTATATTTCTGTGGGATCCACAAATAAAGGAGCCTCTGTCTTTGTGGTATTGGAGGAGCTTTGTCCAGTCTGAGAGAACTCAAGTAACACTGGAGTAATCTCAGCTGGTAGAGATAACTTCTAGCAAACTGAAGAGTGGAGTGTGAAAGACCTGAGCGTTAACCAGGGAAGAGAAGGTCTAACATTATGCTATTTGTTGCGATTTGTAAAATGTCTGCTGCATTGTTTGTGACCTCGGTAGCTATGAACATTCCTTTTTTATTAAAGTGTCTCTTGTTATTACTGTTTAAGGTACCACCTCAGCATTTTAGTTGCCAACATTTTTAGTGTCCATTGTTGGGTTCAGAATTCCAGAAAAGACAGACAACTTCTAAGTTTAACTATTTATTGTAAAGAGAGCAAAAAATATATTTTACTTGGCCAAGGACTCATCACGTCTTTGGGAATCACAGGAAGCAAAGCTGTAATCGGTAACCACCAAATCCGTCAAGAGCCTCGAACCTTGTGTGACAATAGATTTTATTACACAGGGCGTTGCCCGTACATTTATGATTGGTCAAGCCTAGCTGAAGAGATACCATGGTTTAGACTTGGTTCTCTTTGGTTGGTGCGCAGACTCAGATAGAGTCTCTTGGCAACACGATCCTCCAATCAGCATTCGGCCGGCCTGTGGAAGTCCCTCCCTACTCTGGCACCATCATACGTAATTTGTTTTCTCTAACGTTTCTTCAGATATAGTGGGAAACCATAATGTTGCTTCCTAGCTTTGCGGGGGAGCGCGGCTCCCATACAAAGTGAAGGCCGGTGCGATGTGCTGTTCAGACTACCTCTTTGTGTTCTCTCAATCTCTGCACTCGACCTTGCTACTTTCAATATTGCAAGCTAAACTTTCTTCTGACTATTCCCCTCGTTGGTATCCAACCCATCAGAACCTTGGATTAGTGATTGTGTCTATTTATTCTATAGTCATAGCAATCTCATGAGC
>NW_011337376.1:0-2310 GCF_000735185.1 Notothenia coriiceps
AATATCACCTCCCATCTTCAGAGCAATCTGACTATTAGAACATTAGAGTTAAGAAAGCTTACTTAAATATCTGCCACAACATAAGTAACCGGATCAGAGTAACATTAAGTACAGTCCGCGGCATATCACATCATAATGTATCATATATCTCCTTATCTGAGTCAGCTGAGCCGTATCTGGCCGTGCAACACTCACAGTGTCACATACTGTATGCAGAAGGATTATTTGAAGCAACACATTAAGTTGAGGAAACACTCGAGTCAAATGTAATGAAAGTCAGATGGTGTCTTAGACGGGGCAGTGATATCATAAACCTGTTAATGTACGCATTCAAACACTTGTTCTGTTACCAGCTGTATTCACCTTGCAGGTGCAGCTATGTGGCTTTGATCCTGGATCAAGTGTTTAAGTCATGGATGTTTAAAGTTTAACTTCTTCATATGTCTAATATTATAGTTGACTTTTCATTCAGGAAGTATGACGCTGTGCTGTCAGTACGCTTCTCCATGTTTGTGATTGGTCAAATGTTGCTAACCCCGCCCCTTTCATGTGAACGAGCACTCAGCCCGACAGAGACACCCTGGTTGAGTTACCGAGTTGATAACCAGCGTCGTAGGACCGCTTAGCGAGAGCACGTTTGTTTTGGGTTAGTTAAGGTAACTCAGAGAGATCAGGGTCTGTTGAGCTGGATTCAGAGCACAGGCCTCAGGTGAACAGAATCAGATCATCAGACAGGAAGCTAATACAGACATGACAGACAGGGGGTGAACACCTTTCAAAGTAAAACAGGAAACTGACAGACTGTGATCATTCAAAATAAAACTGAAAATAAACAGATGGTAACAGAAGGCTTGCAGCTAAATGAGACGATATGATACAACTTGAGCTTTAATGGAAGTTGTGTTTTGGTTTGGTTCAGAAGTGCATGAATTCTTTTTGGAGGAAATATGAAAAGCTCTAAGAGAACGTCTCTGACCTTGGAAGGGTCCGGCGGCATCACGCCCTCCACGCTGAACGGACTCCCAGGAACGGGGTTCCCGTCGTAGACGATGTCCACGCGGTATTGCCCCTCCTCGGGGGGGATATACTTCACAGAGTGCAGCTCATTGGCCGAGCCCGACTCCAGCTTGCAGGGGATTGGCCGGCGTGACGGAGAGGTGATCTTCACCTCCAGTTTAC
Organism: Notothenia coriiceps; assembly: GCF_000735185.1. Lineage (NCBI taxonomy): Eukaryota > Metazoa > Chordata > Actinopteri > Perciformes > Nototheniidae > Notothenia > Notothenia coriiceps. Next base: position 1,180 of record NW_011337376.1, read on the forward strand.
CCTGACCTCCCGCCTCCCGAGTGCTGATGGAGAACTCCTCGTCCTTCCCCACGTCCACCTCTTTCAGGGCGCACACAAATCAGAATCCAGTTTATAGCCATGTCCGTTTACACATACAAGGAATCTGCTTTGGTCTCTGGTGGTGCCAGCATAAACAATCTAAGAAAATAAGATGCAAAGTCATTCAAAACAAAACAACATATGTAAGGATAATACAAAATATGTTTTTTTACAAAACAATTGAGCATTAAAAAAGGATGCTAAAGGACAAGTATTTACACCAAATGTAATGGAAGCATACAAACAACCTTAAAGGCAAAACAACATTAACACAAACTCCAGGTCTTATATGTTAACGTGGTGGGGTCTCTAGGGTTTCTCATGTCAACTCAGAATCTTTGCACAATATGACTTGTTGCATTTTCTTTCCGTCACATTCCTGCTGTCCCTTCCAGATAAAGGGTGATATATTAAAAACCATTTAGTGCTAACTGTCTAAAAGTTCCCACACGTATCTCACACTGAAATGTTTAAGTTGTGACGTCGACCTGAAAGCAGGATGTCTGTCGCTCTGAAACTGACTTCCTGTTTGATAAAAGCTTTCCACTTCCTGTCTGCCGTACTCACTGTTGTTCAAACCCTGAACCTTGACCTTGTTGATGTCGAGCGGGGGGGCCACGCTGATGTTGAAGGGACTTTTGGGGATGGGGTCTCCTCCGTGACACACGGTGACTGACATGTTGCCCTGGAAGACACAGACATACAGTCAGCAGGGATTATCACTCAGTCACGCCTGAACGGATGTTGTTTTTACCCATTTGATCCAGGTTCTCGAGTGGGGCGAATGTTAAGTTGTTACCTCCAAGATGTTATGTTTGAACCTCTGTTTGTTTACGACCCTTCAGACTCTATTCAGACGAAACACTTCTTCATATTCCAATGTTCCCTCCCTCTCTCACACAGGATAACTGCAATAAACCGTATTTCATTTTGTCTTAATGTACATTATTTAATTTCATATTCTGTTCCTGTACATATTATATTCTATTGACATGTATGCAGACTTCTGGCACCATTTGTAATTTGTATGTTTGTATTGTATTATATATGCTGCATTGTTGGAGGAGCTCA
>NW_011337377.1:0-1893 GCF_000735185.1 Notothenia coriiceps
GGTTGAAGAAGTAGTTATTTAATTTAATCTGGCTTCGTGTGATTAAAAGCAACACGATCATCGACCCGGCGCAGTCCTCAATTGTTGCTGTTGTGAGCGCAGTTGGGGAGAAAATCAGCGACGTAAACGGTGACCTCATGACGCAGCCGCACCAGTCGGGCTCTGGGCGGTGTGAACAAAACGGGGGCTGAAAATAAAAACCGGTTCCGAACTAGAAGAGCGCAAGCACGGAGCTAGAACGGGAACCGCGTTGGTGTGAAAGGGGCATTAGAGACAAGGGAACTGGAAGTTCTAAAATTCTAACTCAGTTTTTAGAACTCATTCCTGCACCACGAATACAATCAAACAACGATAGCTGTAGTGAGCTGTTAGCTAATTATTGTATTGCTTGGACATGGATGACTGAAGTCACTGTTGAAGTTGATAGATTATTGGCCTTACCCAACAGGAAGTTGAGGGGGAGCCGACGAGGAACCAGTCCTTTGGGGAACTTCTCCCAGGCGTCTTCATAGATTTTTTGTCTCTCTTCTATACTGCCTGGAGTTAAGGAAAAATGTAATGTTGACAATTGTAGCTTTTACAATGAATGTGGACATTTTAATATTCCGTCAATATGGTGTTTCAAACAGAAAGCATAAAGTGTCCTACCTGGCTTCAGGGCACCTTCCAAGCCGCGGTAATAGGCCCAGTTCTCGGGATTCCTCTCCTGCAGACGGCGGTAGACTTGTGTCGCGTCATCGAGACGCTCCAACTTCAACAGGATCTCTCCTATAGAAACATGACAGAAGGGTGTTAAAGTACATAAAAAACGGTCACAATATGTAGGATTTCCACTGACAACTCAACGTTAAAGCTGGAGAATTGGAATCTTGGAAAAAAATAAAAATGCCCTCTTCGTATCACTTTTCACAGGTAGCAGGTAAAACGTGTTGCCTGTTCTGTTGAGCATTAAGATATCTCATAACATGAACAAACATCATTTTGTGTTTTTGTCCATGCTGATTCTGCTCAAGCTGTATATTGAAAGTCTGAGTAACAAAGTGCTTTGCAAGGTTATCTCATCAAATTGCCCATCATGTTTGATATTCTTTGCCAGAACAAAGGGCAGAGATTGCTGAAGGACTCAATGTAATGTGCATATCGACTATTGTATTATAACATTATTAGTGCAAATGCTGTGCATAGTTCTTCAAATCTTTATATCTTCTTATTTCAACCAATATTTTGCCGTCCGATAACTTCAGCCTACTTTCAGCTACAGAAATAGGGCTCGACATTAACGACTGCCCGATGGCCCGGGGCCATCTAGTATTTAGCTTGGGCAATGAAGCCTCACCTGCTGGTTGCCCGATCGGGCAATCTATTATGCCAGTATCATGCAGCTCGCGGATCCAGTAATGAGTGACCCGACAGTAAAACTAAACATATCTATAACTAGTTTAGGTAGTTTGAGAGGTAATTAAAATAGCTACGTGGGATATTCTAACCTGAAGTGTGTGTTTTGTCTGCTCACCGCTGCATGTGATCATGCAGAGCTGCATGTCGACTCGTCAGCAGCAGCTGATCTCTCTCTCCTTTCAGATTAGATTTCACTCGCGTTTATGTCCATATTGATCAGATCCAGCTAGTTCTAGCTAATGATATGACTACCTGCTTATTAAAAGACACCTAAACAATAAGTGTCGCTATGCAACTGGGTGAGGCCACAAAGTATAGCGCAGTTTACATGCCCACCGGAACCTCGAGGCATTAGCAACAGATCAACGCACAATCAACCCATACAGCACATCTCTTTCTCCACATTAACGGCCCGTCCACACTACAGCTTCGACAGCTTCAAAAACGGTTTCCAACGCGTCTGCCCATTCAGTTTGAATGGGGTGACGTCACGTT
>NW_011337378.1:0-1750 GCF_000735185.1 Notothenia coriiceps
TTTTGAAACTACAGGAAGATAAGGAGGACTTTTACAAAAAACTAATAGAGATTGTTGTCCAGAAGGAGAGCATGGACTTCATCTTCAAGTCAAGGTAAGACCACAATTGTAATGAAAATGGGATCTTACTAAGAAAGAACAATCCAATATTTAGATGTTGGGTATCCTTTTGTTGAACGGTCTGTTTAAAATGAATTGAAGCATCAGACTAAAAAAGCTTTTGAAAATAGCCGAATATTTCGATTAAGGTCAAAATATAATATTTGTAATTCTGACTCTGAAAGAGTCAGTGCCTCACCAGCCATGAAGCTCACCGCACGTCACTGGTATTGAGTTTAATACACAATTGTTACCAACTTTAGCACGTGTTTAGTGGCTTTAAGTTGCAATAGTCATCGCTGTGATAGTTCTACTTTTAATTCTGTAAAGTGATAAGATAGTACTTTATTGATCCCAATTTGGGAAATGTTTGTAAATAATCTCAGTTCTACTTTTACCATTTACAATAAAATATTAACCTTACTATGGTCATGCTAGTGGAATCTTCTTATCTGTTAAATAATGTACATGTAATGTTTTGCTGTTGTGATTTTGAAGTTTAAATAAATGCGAGGGATGTCTAACAGTTCACAGTAGCTTGTGTTATTGTAATTGACATACTGTATTAAATTAATTTAAATGATGTGATGCCTTTCTATTGCCTTGACAGTATATCCGTCACATTTCAACACAACTTCCTCACTTAAAGGACACATTCAGGATGGACCATTTTTGTTACCAATATATGTTGTAATTATTTCACTCAAACATTTCATTCCCTATGTTTTTCATATAAAAGGAGCTGGCAAGGTGAGTAATGTTTGTACACTGATTTAAAGGGCATATAATAAAACTTTTCAGGTTACTTTATGTATTTTTTTATGCTAGAACATTTTTACTTTCTGAAATCAAAAACAAATTTCAAACTGCGTGCCTGAGAGCCTCTTTCTGAAGCAGCTGATTCTCCGGGGGCCTCGTCACCCCACTCTGAAAAAGCCCAATCTGCTGTTAATTGGTATTTCCGGGTCAAATTGTATTTGCTTTTCTTTTTCTTTTTGTATATTCAAGAACATATATGAACATCAGGGGTAGACATTTAAAGTAATACAACATTACATAAAGTTATTAGTAGTTTCAAATTCAGATTAAATCTTTTTTAATTAATAATGTTTTTAATAGTAGCCTGTTTGTAGCTCATAGAGTCCTATAGTGAACCTGGAAATGTTGAGTACCCCAACGCTTCATGTTAGAAATATATAGTACAGGTCCCAAGCTCATAGAAACTTAATTTGCAGAAATGGCACAAATTGAATTAATTAGCATGAATTAGCATGCAGACAATAGTTTGGGACGGGTTTTGGGGGTTATTGAGGAAGCTGAATCCATCTCTGACATTTTCAAGATGAAACATTTTTGTACTCTCACAATCCCATTCCCTTCTGATAGGTGACATTCTGTAAGTGGTTATAGAACAGATTTGTTTAAGTTATTTCTTAATCCTGATTCCTGACACATCAGAAAATTCATGAATACATCTTACTGCTTTGAAAAACTCATTTGTAGATAAAAATGATATTGTATCATTAGGCAGTTGAGATCATTAACATTCTCGTTCCATGGTCACTATACCTTGAAAAGGTACAAATAAAGGGTGAAGCAAAATACAGTTTTATTTTTATCTGAAAAAAGTGTCCCCACCAATTTTCAAAAC